>NW_013666485.1:325616-367670 GCF_000517525.1 Limulus polyphemus
ATAGCACACAGGTTTGTATCCTCAAAGAGACCTACAAGGTACGCTTCACTTGCTTCCTGAAACAAAATTTTAAAAAGCTTGCAGACTTACTCAAGTTACGTCAATGAAAATAAATATTTTAAATGTTACAGTGAGTTCGGATTACATGGAATAGAATTATATTTAAAAAGAAGGGTAACAACAATACAAAGACTTTCTTAGAAGATGAATAAAACCCAAAGTATAGAAAATCTGAAATTTCTAGTTTAATACAAATAATAGCATTCACTCACAGAGGTTCAATTTCAAAACCCCATATTTTTTTCATTCAATTAGTAGTCAAAACATAACTACAAATGAATATGCTTACTGTTTAGTAAAAATATATACATATATAATTTTGGTTGCTTGAAGAAAAACTTGACAGTTTGCGTTATTTTTCATCAAAGACGGACATACTAATGTACTTATTGTGTCTAATTTTAATACTTCTTTACTATCACCCACAAGAAAGTCTGAAAATTCTACAATTATATTCAATCAATTACAATGCAACATTTAGACTTATGTTAAGAAAAAGATAAGTTGACTTAACAAATAGGCTATATTTACAAAAAATAAAATTTGCTGTCCAAGCTCTTTTTCACTTAAAAACTTTTATAAGGAGCTGTCATGAAATGTACGCCAATTCTTTCTTCCTCTTCTCAGGGCCGTGTCCATTTATATTACACTATAGCATTTAGTGTTAGATGAAACTTTTCATCATTTGGTCATTTTAAATAAAACTTGCAAACAGTTCCATGCACAATGAGTCACTTTTTTCACCTAATTATTTTACCAACACATATAATACCCTTTTTAACACACTATGATAATTTAATAAAGTTGTGGTTTATTGTCTAGTGCACATGGATTTTCTTATGATACATATTGTCTGGTAAGAGATACTTAGTACTATCATTATCATGTATGATATATAGCGATCTATATATGTTAATAAATCATTCTTATATAGATTTTTATCAAAGTACTTGTAGGAGCATTCTAGAATTGGTTGTATATTTGCATAGTTATGCATGAATTGAGAATCTGTTGATATGGGAATTTTGTATTCTTTGTAGCTCTGACAGATTTGTTAGTGCAACATATATATATACACACACACACTGTTTATAAATTTTAATTATATTTTCAAGCGATGTACCATTATTTTCACACAACAGCCTCCTTGCATAGTTTGCTCATTGCAATACTTTATTTGTAATTTGGTTTATATATAGTTACCAAGTTAATATCGAATCATATGTTAGACCGAGAAATTTTGCTTTTGTGACAGTATTTAAAAAGAGTTCAATTTAGGTATAATTCTGTTTTTTGTATACAAATTTTTGTCTTTGTTTATTTTTGTAACATTTATTTTAATTTATTCTTTTGACAATATTTTATTATTTGATTTATATCTGGTTGCAAATTGGTTGCTGCCATTGATGAAGTAGCATTTCTTCAATTTTATGAGCATGTAAATTTAAAATTCTTCTACAGTCCATTCCATTAAATTGACACAGCTGTTTAGTGGGTTTTCAGTGATCACAAGACATTGATAGAGAAAGTTCAGCTTAATAAAATTATACTGATGTTATATTTTTCAAAGAAAATTAAATCTACAACAGTGCTTTAAGGTGACACTGATCCTTAAAACTGGGAAATTTATATGCTGAGGAAACTGTTAAATGCTTCTTATAACCTTCAAAGTTGACCACAAGTGTAATGTCACAATCTCTGAAAGTACACTTTCAGTCATATATGTTATATGCATAATTTGTGTGGCAGAGATACATAAACTGTTTTAAACCATAATTTTACTTAGGAATGATAAAAACATGAAAATTGATACACATGCTCTTTGTGAACATACTCATAACTTAGTTAAAAACTTTGCAAATTTTCTGCAACGTTAACAAGCTATAAACAAATTATTTTAATTAATGCCATCATTAGTGATAATTAAGACTCATAACAAGACAGTTGGTAAAAATTTTTGAATTTAAGAAAATTCAAGCTATGGAAGAGTATAATATAAACAAGTGTGATAAAATTCATGTTGATGTTAGCTTTAACGGTTAAGTTATCATGCTAGTAAATTGGTGAAACCAGCAAAAACTGTTTTGAGAAAATAGCCATTACAGGTTTTTCTACACTTGAATGTCAGGAAGCTTTCAGTAAATGTGTGCATTTAACACATTCAAAATATCTCAATCCCATTGTACATCAGGAGCCATACTAACTTCATTTTCTCATTTAATATTCCTCTGAAATATAAACATCTTTTTTGATAGCAGCTTCCTCTTGACATTTCTGCAAAACTGTGTTCCTGCTTCCCTTTCTCAAAGGAAACCCTTTCTACTCCTTTCACCCATTCTAAGTCAATTTTCTACAGGCATTTCCTTGTGTATGATCCTGCAGTCATTTTCATTGCTTGAAGGACTTATTTTGGATGAAGTACCTTCACTGAAGGTACACACAGCATCAGCAACGGCCCAACAAAGGGTTCTGTTGCCAGCAAATGAAGACTTGGGGCATCTTCTTCAGATAATGTGATTCAATGACTCATTAGGGTTTTGGATAATGCACTCCAAGCACTTATGAAGCAAAGTTGGCTTATTGAGTTTGTCAAATACTGGTTTGATGCTGATCATTACAGTTGATGCTATGGTGTGCTTATGATGGAAGTCCTCAAGTTCCCACTTTGCTTCTGCTTTACGATAATTGCACCAACTGTCGACTCCCTTTGGACAAAGTTAGTGCTGTGGATTAGTCAGAAGAGATCTTGTGATAGTATATTGCCCAAATACCATCTTTCATCCCATATATATATCTCCTTTGTTACTTCTTATAGCTTTTCCATACCAAAATTGGAAGGAATCTATAGCTTTATCGGTTAGCAACCCCTTCCCTCCAATGGTTTTCCCATCTGAAAGCTTTTTATTTTTAATGTCTTTGATTTTAGGGCTGTTTCCATGGGCACAGAATAAAAACAAACTAGACTTTTAATTGTAATTATTTACTACAGGTTAATTAGCAAAGATCTTAAAACAAGAATGTTATTTATGTAGAAAAGAGGTTAAACTTTCAAATTAGGCTAAATTTGAAAATTGTTATTTTGGAAATACTGGGGAGTGCTCTTTAAGGATCAGTGCTACTTTAAGCCAACAGCTAGTGTTTGTGTTCCCTAAGTAAAGTATCTTTTATTATTTCTTTGTTACTTTCACTAACAGTATTGGTTAGAATGTTTAATATATCCAATTTTATAACTTTTGTATTTTATTTACTCTTATTATAGAGGTTGTTAGCTCAATATACTATTTCAGGCTAATCTAAATTTCTTAAACTGGTTAAACCTTGCGAGATATTATTGGGATTACAGCCAGAAATACTGTTAATAGCAAGAGTACCCCAACCTATGAAACAATGCATTCTAATCTTTATAAATAAGAATGCAAGAAAAGCATACTTAACAAACTATACTCATTAGTAGGGCCAGGCTTAAAAATATTTCTGTTTGCTGTTACACGACCGACCATCTGAAAGATACTTTTGACATTATGACGTGGAAAATTTTTTATTTTTACCAATTTTTGCTTATATAATGACACATCTAACAAAATTTGCCAACTAAAATTTTTTTATCGCCGTATTATGGTTAGAATATTTTTTTCACAGAAATTCATATAGTTTGCAACAATGTGGAAGGGCATCACCTGATTTCCAAACAACTGATCAATGCTAATTGGCCAATGCAATAAGGTTTGACAACATGACTTATCTTCTCCCCGGGACCCTTCACACTAAACTAATAAATACACGACCTAGCAGGGGAGAATTTACTATTGATGAGCACACATCAACAATGTGGCAAACACAAATGTTCTTGAAGATTAGGATCAGAAACAAAATCCAATGAGAAACTTATCCACGTGGAGGGAAATACTTGTAGAATGAGATGAAATGGGAGAACAAACTGTAAAACAGTCAATTCAACTTTATCAATCAAGGCCAATATCAACCAACAAGTTGTGAAAGAATTTGAAATTTCTGTAATTCTCTTCATAGAATAAATGTTGATAGTAACTGTATCCATGGTTTAACACATTATGTTTAAGGTGATCGCGGAACTAGTGGTATTTCTGAATATATTTTTGCTAAGCAATTTAAAAAAATACAAATTTACCTACCTACCTATCCACATTTTAAATCGTTTTGTGTTACTGCAAACAAAAATATTTTTATGCCTCACCTAGGTTGATTTTTTATTTCTGCACAAAGGAAGTAGCTCCTTTTCATTGTAAATTATGTCTACTGAAAAATGTGTAAAAAGGGAGTAATTATATAAAAGCTTGTCATAATATCAGTCTTACAGCTTGAAAACCTTTCCTTACAACTTAAATGACTTAAGCCAAGTATCATTCTATTTGATTTTCTTGACACAAAGTTGCGTATAACACTGATATTATTATTTAATTCTAAAACTTAAATAGTAAACATTTAACATTACTATAAGTTTGCAAGAATAGTTCCTTACTTGAAGTGCACCAATAGCTGCACTCTGAAATCTCAGATCAGTCTTGAAATCCTGTGCTATTTCTCTCACTAAGCGCTGAAATGGTAATTTTCTTATCAGCAACTCAGTAGACTTCTGGTAACGTCTGATTTCTCTCAAAGCCACTGTTCCAGGCCTGTAACGATGAGGTTTTTTAACTCCACCTGTTGAAGGGGCACTCTTTCGAGCAGCCTTTGTTGCCAGTTGTTTACGAGGAGCCTTGCCTCCAGTAGATTTTCGAGCAGTCTGCTTGGTACGTGCCATTCTTAATCAAATCACTAGAAAAACAAAATATTTTGGTAAGTTTTGTCAAATAAACAGTTGTAACTTAATATTTAATTATGTTATTAAAAAATAATAACTAAAAAAGATATACATACAAATACTTCTTAATGGTAAGTCTCAAATATGCAAAGAATATTTTTACGGTACTACCAGTATGAATATAAGTAGGAGGTTTCAGTGATTTTTAAATAATGAAAATAAAAAAAATTCACACACCACTGGATTCCAGTCACAAGTTAGTAGATTTACACTGCAAGTTCAATTATGTAGTTAATGATTAATGAAAAACAATTATAAAAATCATACCTGTAAATCGACTTTCCCATTGGAACAATGTTAACAAAATGACAGTGACTGATATCAAATTATTGATTTATCTGATATTAAGTGACACCCGTGTCAAGGCAAGATAAAATGTAGTTCAAGTAAAGTCCATCAGTTTCAAGTTAGCCTATACCGACAACCAGCATAATATTAATAGAGAGTGCCTTTTAAAAATTAAAGTCAAAAAGTGGGCTCTTCGTTAAAAAATTTCAAGTTAGCCTACACTGACAACCAGCATAATATTAATAGAGAGTGACTTTTAATTTAATTACATTAAGTAAAAGTTAAACTCATGTTTGCTTGTTTTCACAGAAGGTAAAGTTAATAATCACTGATCACCGAATTATGGTTATTCATCTTCCTTGACAACTTCGAATGAGGGTTAGGTCCTTTCAAAAACATTACGTTAGGCCTACATAACTTGAACCAAAACAGTACAATAAAAATAAAAGTTAAATGTCAGCTTAACGTTACACGTGAAATTAAACGATTAGATAATACAACAATTTCCTAAGAAAATAAAATAAAGAATATACACCTTCCTTACTTGCTTATAATATAGTTATACTTACATTTTCGTAGACCTATTTACTTTTTATTATCAAAATTAGTTTTTATTTTTTTTATTTTATTTTTCTGAGCATTCACAATTATTTCACTCACTTTATCGAAAATAAGAACAGATATTGTGAATAATAAAACTTAAATTTTAATTGGTTACATAAAACTGTAAGCTACTTTGCTATTGGAGCTATGTACGCATCGTAGGATTGGTCGGTAAAATATAATTCTATCATGTGATTCGAAGCAAAATGTGAGCCATGATTGGATGGATTTTGGTCGTCTCAATCCCGTTTGTACAAAGTTTACACTCATGAGCACAACTGTTTTTTAGGTTTATATTAGGTAGTAGTTAAATTTCCATTGTCTTGTTTTATTTACCATAATGTCTAAAAAATGTAATAAATAAAAGGTGTAAATTCCATTTTAGCTGTAAATATAAGTTATTAATGTCACTGATGTGATACAATTATTTTTCACCGTGTGTTTTGAAAGTACTGTCCACATATCTTTTAAAACATTTTAACTATATTATATTAATTTCAAAACCACAAAGTGACATAACAAAAAACATATTTTTATGTAAGCATTCTTTATTATATGCCTACTTAGAGCTATTTGCAAAATATTTTATGATACAATAAACTGTGTTGAATGAGTTATGCCGTTTATTCGACAAATATTCCACATCCCCAAAACAATAATTTCAAAAGTATTACATTTCTGATATTTTCTGGGAAAATTATTCTGCTTTTAATTTAATTATTATTAAAATATTCAACATAAATATAAAATAACATATATATATATGTTAATTCAAGTACAACTGAAATTCCTAACTTCGTTTTTATTTAAAGTCTCTGTGCTTTGTTATTTCCAGCAACTCTCTACCATTGAGTTCAGTCTGACTACTTGATTATACAGGGAACAAATTAATTCAGTCTCATCCCGTAGGATAACTTTGTGTCCATTCAATGAAAAACGAAAATTACACTTTATCGTATGTATCAAACCATGCTGTCAACTGTACCATCCTACCTTATGGAATGTGACCGAATTAATTTATTCGCGAGTAATTACACTGAACTGAATGTAAATGCCACTGGAAATAATTAAACACGGATATTTTCCTTTAAAAACGAAGGAAGGTCCAACAATTTCAGTCCTCTTGTTGTACTTGGATAAACATTGTATATAAACACGTATATATTTATACAAATATATATTAACATTTTGTATGTTGTTTTATATTTATGATTAATATTTTACTTTATTGTGTATATATCCGCGTGTTTGTGTGGTCCTTGTTTCATTTAAATATAAAGTTAATTGAAAACTGACTGTACCACGTGCTCTTGAGACGTTTCTCCTTTTTCTTTTTTCAATATAGTAAATAAAGTGCTTTCTCATCTGTTTTCATTCTACCTGATGATGGTCTGATCACGTGAGCGAAATAGTAAAAATAGCTTTGATAATTCTCGTTTAAACGGCGTATTACTTTTATTAATGATGATTTCTTTAGTCATATATTAAATATTTCCTATAATTTTAATATATTCTTCTTCATACTTTTTTCCAGTTATTATGCAATTCAATTATTCATATTTTATTAAGTTTTCTACACTATCCATACTTTCGTCATGTCTTTTCTAATGAATCTAAGTTTCAAATGGACGAAACTGCCTGTTGTAGAAACCCACAAATGTAGAGAACGACGTTTCGAAAATCTTCCGCCTGAAGACGAAAGACTTTCGAAACGTTGTTCTCCACATTTGTGGGTTTCTACAACAGGCTGTTGCTGTCCATTTGAAACTTAGATTCATTACGAATACTCTGCCCAAATAACTTATCAAAGATGTCTTTTCTATTTGAAACATCTATTTGTGTTAATGAGTTTGTTGTATTATTTATTTGGATTAAATAATTTCGAATGCAACGATTACACCTTGGTAAAGTACGACAAATAGAACTATGAATAATAATAATGACTTGTACTTCCGGTGTTGTTTTCACATTCATTTTAAATGTAATTATTCCTAATACACACTCTTAATATACGATTAAGTAATGGCGGGTCGAGAATTACTTAACATACATATACACCTTGAATTTAATATAATGATAGTTTATGATCATATATCAATATTTTTCATTTCTTTCCTTTTATCTCAATATATATGAAAATTGAAATATAAAAAAAACTGAAACTGTGATATTTTTTCTTTAGTTTGTCCACTCTTGTAAGTTTTAAACAAGAAATTAAAAGATATTTTTTTTACACTTTGACGTTTCGAAGTTAAACAAAGTTCCAAAATTATTACATAACTAGTTTCTGTATCCGGATACGTATAATTTCATACATAAATGCTAAATGGTAAATACTGTAGCTATATCATTAACTGTGTCATAGCAGGTCTTTGTCCCCGTTCCAGCCAATCAGGATTTCCTAATCAAAAATGGCGATATTACGTCAGAAGTTTACCACCAGTTACCATTTCCACTTTGAAATTACAAGAAATAAAACGCTAACATGTTTTCAGTATAAAAATCAATTATAGATTATATTTCAAAATTTCTCCACCTCTTTTTTTCCTCTAAGTTATTCAATTTTAACCAAACAGCTCGTACTGGAATTCATGCTGATATATTACTGTACTTCTTGTATAGTACTATTAGTATTAGTAAAACTAAAGCTGGCTACGTGAGCGAGGTTCTCACGTACATGGTTGCCATAGTGTAGAATGAACGTGTTTATTAATACTATTTTAACACAAAGCAAATTTTAGCTGTTAGAAAACCGGCCTTGTTATAATGTAAATATATCCTTAATGTATTTAAAAACAAAACTCACTGTTTAACGCTTTCAGTGAAACTAAAACTTACCCTCGAAATTATAACCTCAAACTTTTGATTACAAACCTTCTCTGCAATTTTCTGCTACTACAGAACGTTCGTCTGAAAATTGTGTAATGGAGTATACTTGTTTAGCATAAGCTTTTCTGTTATGAACGCCACCTGGATTTACAAATTTTTATTGGTTTACAGAAAATACTACTGAACGTTGAGTATTATATCTCAAACGATATGTATAGGTGATTGCATAAAATATTGATGAAAAAATTAACTTGTTTAGTTTTTGAAAACAACAACAACATGTATTTCACTATGTTAGAACAAAAATGAGAAAATATGTTGGGAATGAAACATTTTTAGTATAAACCGTTAAGCACTTAGATACTGAATGCAAACATTGTTATATGATAAAAAGAACCAACAGGGACATATATAAAAAGCCATTTATTTCATGGCAGTTATCAGTCACCATAAGATCTTGTTATTGTATGAGGAAACCGACATTAAACTTTTATTGATTATAACAATATCCATTTACGTCTTATAATGTTCCACACGAAGAGTTCGTATTACTTTATCTATAATTTTTTATACATTTATTGATAAATCATCAACAAGAACAAACAAATAAAAATATAACATAGATAAAAAGACAATTCGCATTGTGAAGAAAATTACATCTAGACTTCAAAAGGTTTTTCCTATGATATGCAAATCTTGCCGAAAATCGAACCAGAAAACAAGCTGTTTCTCGGAGAAGTGTTCCTCAGAATTCTGAAAACATTAATCCTATCATTCCTTGCAATCATTTTTTAGAAATGATAAGCTCAGTTATTGACATATCTATTTATAGTTTCATATTTTAAACTAAAAATCACTATGCTATTTTCAAGTTCACAGATTTCCCTTCGAGTAATCTGGTATAATCCGGAATATAACAACATGTTCAAAGAGAAAATATTTTGCAGAGTTAAACTGAATTATCTTGATTTTGACAGAATTTAGAATAAAGAAAGAGACTGGACAATTCAAAATACGGAGAAACTATCTTTTTTCAACACAAACCACAATCAAAGACAACAAGTGTGTAGACGAAGGTTTGTTTGTTTTGAATTTCGCGCCAATCTACACGAGGGCTATCTGCGCTAGCCGTCCTTAATTTAATAGTGTAAGACTAGAGAGAAGGTAGCTAGTCATCACCACCCACTGCCAATTCTTGGAACACTCTTTTACCAACGAATAGTAAGATTGACCGTCACATTATAAAGCCCCCACGGCTGAAAGGGTGAGCATGTTTGTTGGGGCGAGGATTCGAACCCGCAACCCGCAGATTGCCCTAACCACCTGGCCATGCCAGGCCTTGTAGACGGAGGACAGTCTTTACTGGAGGTTGCATGCTTTCAGAAATCCGTTGATTTCTCTAAAAGAATTTCTGAAATCCGTGAAGAATCTGTTCAGACTGAGAAAACATAGCATTGCATATACAGTTCTTCAATGCTATTCTTCTCAGGGTGTGTGTACTGCTTATGTCATAGTTGTTCATTCCAATCGAAAATAAAGTATCATCTGACCCTCCAGTGGAAAAGATCACTGTACATTAATATAGTGTGGTCTATTTTACAACAACCTTTCAAACAAGAAAATGCACATGATACCAAAGAGAAATAACCTAGAACAATGGGTAGCTAAGGCAAAAGACAGTTAACCACTTCCTTGACCAATGTTCTACCTTAATCCTACATACACTTTTATGTATGAACATTTTGAAAACTTTTAGGCGAACTTTAAGAGTTCACTTTACAAAACGAAAGAGACAGAAATGTCCAGGATACCTGCATATTACTCCATTACGGTTTAATGTTATTGTAAAATATCAATTTTTACTTATAATCTACCTTTAATAAGAATACTAAAACAATAGCTATTCATAATAAGAAGTGTGTGTATATACATGGATAAGTTCATATTCTTAATTTAAAGGTTTTTCTCAAAATATAACTAGGCGTTTAAATAACCGACCTTAGTCAATAAATTCACCTAATTTTTTTAGTTTTCTGTACACAGCTACATCTAAACCAACAAACTGATTTTTATTGTTCCATCACTGTTCAGTTTTGCTACACCATCCTTAGAACTTCCATAACTAGTGCAGAATGCATCTTTATTTAAGTACATTCAACTATTTTTTCCTAAATTTTTATTCAGGTTTTTTATACGTAATTAGTGAAATCATTGTAAAATAGTTGTGCAAAGGTCATAAACTTGTAGTAATCCTTTAGCTAATATAAAGATCACATATCTCAATGATTGTTCAATATAAATTACACTTGCTTGGTTATGTTTGCGTATTCTGCCCTCCTGAAGTGAGGTTGTATTTATTTCGAGGTGCAGTGCAGAAACAAATTAGTAAGAGTTGGAATGTTTCTTCCTTCAGTATAAGTAATAAGAATGATCATTGACCTAGATAATCTAAGAATTGTGGGATACCACACTAAGATCTTGGGCTGAGCTAACAGTATGTTTGTAGTGGTAGCAGCTGAGGTTCCATACAGGGCATTATTGATAGAAAAGGCTGGTATGTTCTGTGTTCGTTCTTGATCTACCTATTAGGGCTTGAATCAACTAACTATTTAAATGCCATTAAGAGGGATACCCAGGTTTTGTTGGGTTCTATTCTATGCTAGGTTGTCTGAGTTTTTATCAGGTAGAACGCTTTTTTATCTCTCGTTTTCTTGTGTGTGGCTCAAATCCAATTATTTTACATCATTTAATTTTATTGTGTGGTATTTTTCTCTGGCATGATGGACTATTGTAGGTAGATCGGAACTACAGAGTTTTGGGTCTATTGTGACCCTGAATTCTAATATTTGTTTTTGTTTTTCATTTCTCTTACTGCGAACCCACATTTACAAGGGATATTATAAATGGTGTTTTTACTCTTTCTTGGGTTTTTAGGGTGGTTTTGTCAGTATTAACAATGATTATAATGTGCTGTGGCTGCTGAATAATTGTCTGACTTTATTCTGTTTACATGTTCTCTGTATGGTTTCAGAGAAACTCCCGACATAGGAGAATATGGCCGTTTGTGTATAATTTTCTTCTAGTTCATTCTTAATTACTATGACTATCTTCTTTATTTTCTCTTTTATCAAGTGGTTAGAGTATCCATTGTCAAGAAGGTCTGAAGTGATGTATTTTTTCTTTCTTCATCTTAACATCTACTGTATTGCAAATCTTGTTCATTTTGGAAACTAGGCAATTTATAACACCTGTTGCCTGTTTTTACATTTTTGGGGTGGTTCAATTAACAGTATTTGTGGTAAATGAGTTATGTGTCTTGGTGTCCATAATGCCTAAGCATGGAATTTTTTTATCTTTTTCTTCTATTCAAATCTGAATTGTATCACTTGACATTATCTGTTCAGTTGGCTTATGAATTCTGAATTATCGTCGGTTTTGTGTGGCCATATTATGAGTGTACCGTCAACATATCCAAGCAGATCCTGGGTATTATAATCCTCAAAACATCTGATGTACTTATATGTTATATTTAAGTACTTAGACATTACTTGAGACGATATTTCCTGATTATTATATTTTCTTGGTTGATAATACCATATAATGCAAACAAGTACGTACTTTAGATCCGTCAATCCCCATTACACCTGTCTCTAACAGTACATGGGTTCTTTTTACACCGATTTACACTTGCACAGTTTTTTTTTAATACCAAAACTTCGGAAAGCACGGATTGCAGTTCGCAGATACAAGGGTTTAGCTGAAAAAAAAATTCTTGGGAGATATAAAAAAGTTTATAAGTTCAATTACCAATAAAAAATAAAAGGTTAACAATGTATAGCAAAGAACTATAGGAAAGAACAAAAACAAAAATACTCTTAAGGTACGCTTAATAAAACAGTAAATAGGTGATGCAAATGAATATCTCACTTCATTATTTTTTTTAAATAATTTTCATTATACATACAGCTGTGAGATTATGGGTATCGCGGTACATCATGGTGTTGTCATTGAAAAGTGTGCTTTCACTCGCTTGCTTAGGCGGTGAAAAAGTGTTGTGTTTACGCACATTCTGGGTTACTTTATTGCATCATAGCATCCTTCAAACGTCCTGCAAGTGCTCCTCTACCCCAGGTTGTTCCCAAGTAGAAAACAAAGAAGATGTTTATGCTAGAAATCAAGTTCGGGATAATTTGACGACTTGAATGTGGAGAGTCAGCTACGTCACTTGGTCGTGCATTTAACGTAAATGAGTCAAGCACATGCACAATGAAAAGGAAGGTAGAAGAAATGAAAAGTTATGTGATTCAGTCAACTTCACTAGCTGCAAAGATAACGTCAAAATTAAGAAACCCATTGTTAGAGAAGCTGGAAAAGAAGTTGGGGAACTGGGTAGAAGAAAAGAATCAGAAGATGATAGCGATAAACTCTAGTATCATCTGTGCAAAGCACTGAAGCTGTACGAATGCCTACAACAAGAAGATGGGGAGGGGGTCTTCAACTACCAAGCCTTTCTTAGCAAGTGAAGGCTGGTTTGACAAATTCAGGAGGTGCCAGAATCTACATAATATCAGTTTTATAGGAGAAACTGCCAATGCTGACGACGTTGTCACTTTTATTATCCCGATCGAGTTTAAGGTTATTGTGGTGGCTGAGGAAACAAGCCACAGTGAGTTTTTAATGCAGACGAAACTGGCTTATTTTGCAAGCACATACCGAGCAGAACATACATTTCAAAGAAAGGGAAGACTGCTCTACTCTTCAAGGCAGCGAAAAATAAACTAACATTCCTGCTATGTAGAAATACTGAGGGTGACTAAACATAGTGTACCACTTATTAGTGTACCACTACCAGAATCCTCGAGCCTTAAAAGTTCTTAGTCAGGACACCATACCATTTCATTGAAGATCAAATAGGAAGGCTTGGATAAATGGGAAACTTTTTTAAGAATGGTTTTTCAACTGCTTCTGCATCGAGATGGAGCAATATTGCCGTGAGTCCAACATTGCTTTCAAGGTCTTATTTCTCATTGATAGTGCCCTAGGACACCTTATGCACCTGACTAACCTGCACTCTACTGTTAGAGTGATGTTTCTGCTGCTTATCACATTACCTAAATCTATCCCATGGATCAGGGCACCATAGCAACTTTTAAGATATACTACCTGAGGTAGACATTCTCCCACTTACTGGATATGACTGTTGGACCCGAGCAAGCCATCAGTTTGTGATTTCTGGAGTAATTATAGCATCCTATATATAATTAACAACATTAAGAATAGCTGGGACGAAGTGAAGAACACCACAATTAATGGTGTTTGAAAGGCTCTGTGGAAGGAGCGCATCCACAACTTCACAAGATTCATGAACTCGTTCTCAGAAGAGTCCAAAATCATCAGGCATGGTTAAAGTGTTGGTAAGGACAAATTCAAGGATTTACAAGAGGTGAACATCAAGATTGGGTGAATTTGATACAGAGGGAGGAACAATGGGAAGAGAAGCAAGATGTCATTATGGAACCACTCCAGCTAACCATGAAGAAGGTGGCTCACTTCTCAATGCTTGCTGATCAACTGGTCCAGAAAGTGGTCCCAAACCTGGAGTGGAGTTTACAGTTTGGAAGGAGTTTAACATCTGTCTTGACTACCGACAAGATGACTTACAGGAAGAAACAGCATACATCAAAACAGTCAATTTTAACTCAATTTTTAAAAGTCTTTATCCCAATAACACTTGTCCTCAGCACCTTCACCACCACCCCTGATAGCACACTGACTCGCTCCATGACTCCTGCTAACCATGCCATTGACTTTATAGCTCACTGATGTTCACTGGAACTGATAGTGATAACCTAGTGGTGCAGTCTATCTGTTGACCCTTCAGCACCCTCTTCCCAGACCAACTAATTCTCCACCCTTACCCTACACCATCATGTTTTAGTGTGCCTAACTACCAGCCTGTATTGGTAGACACTCGTGTATATATATTTTATGTTGTATAGGTATTTGGCTTCTTGCAGTGTGTTTGAGTTTTGTGAGTGCATTTGTGTGAAAACTAACCCCTTTTAACATGTAAAACTGGGTTCACTTTACATGGATTCGCTTTACACTGCTTTTACTCATCTCCAGTGTAAATCGGTTGACAAATGTAGTGTTAAACCAAGGTTCCCAGTGTTATTTTTCTCAATAAATATAATCAGTAAATAACACCGTTTTTACTTACTAAGACATCCATTTCGAAACTTCAATTAACATTAAATCTATTAAAATTGAACACCTGATGTAAGTCTTGGCTAGGTTTAAAAATCATAATAAGAAGTAGTGTAAATAACTTAATTTTCTTAAATTTTCGAAAAAGAAATATTTACTTTCATTTTCCTTTGCTTGTTTATTGTTAAGCCCAAAGCTACACAATGGGCTATCTTTTCCCTGCCCCACAGATATCGAAACCCGAGTTTTAGGGTTATAAACTCTCAAACTTACAGCTGAGCTAGTGGGTGGCATGAAGACGTCAGAATAAATTTACACAACTTGCATATCGATTGTAACTTGATATTGCCAATAGATGGCACTAGCTAGAATCATATGTAAAGTTCAGCTTTTATCTCAATAACATATTTATGTCCCAAATCCTGCCGAATGTGTACAAATACAATATTTTACTTGAATTTTTCTCAAATGAAATGTAACACTTACAAAGAAAGGTCTCGTTCAAACATTCTTCCATGGTAAAGTTAATACCAAAAATAATAATTTATGAGCTTTTACGTGTATTCTTGATTTTGGAAATATTCCCGCTTTAAAGGCATCAGAATCTTAGGAATACTTTAAAAAACGGTATCATATACTTTCAAGAATTGATCAAACCATAGCGTGATAATGATATTACAAATAACAATAAAAAAGGTAGCGTATAACATCATTGGCACTGATTTATCATATCAAAAATACTAAGATTAGCCTAATTAGGAAAAGCTTGATAATTTATAAAAATATAAAAAACTCTCTCAAGATGAAATAAACAGTTATTATTATGATATAATTGTGAACTGTTTACGCACGTATGAAAAATTTAGAAGCTGTCGCATGCCTCAAACAGCTTTGAAATGTCAAAAGCCTTTATGAAATACCTAACAAATGTTCCTTTACCAAATAATGAGGTTAATCACACTTCATAATAACGATGTTCCATGTTCTATGCTAACCTTGCAACTACTTCATCCAGTCTGATGGCTACGATTATACACTGTCCAGCATCGTAATTCTTACTATAACAAGCTTTTGCAAAGGACAACGAGGTCAATTTTAGACCACACATTTTAACAAATTTTACACAGATCCTCCACTGAATGTAGGCATTGGGTATAAATCCACGTTTAAGAAGACCAAAGATACAGAAATTCCTTAAAGTTTCACTGGGAAACTTGACAGGTATGTAGTTAAAGTCGATTGCCGTGTTTCAATTTTTTTGGCCATCTTCTCATGAAAACAGCCTTTAATTTTGGGGTGGGGTTTAAAGCTTGTGCACTTTTGGCTTATAAGCTTCCATCAGCTTCAAAACCTTGTTTATTAACTTGTTAATTATACTAGTTTCATCATAGTGGGTTTGGTATAAAGTCTCTTTCGTAACCATAGTCTTCTCTTTGTAGTGTTGTTTCGAATTGGATTGGTGTATGTTTTTAGAGCTCGTTAATAGTATTTGCTTTCCTGGATAAGATTAATAACTCCCTTCTTCGAAATATTGATCCTTTAGTTCTACATCATTTCAAAATCTCGCTGTATGAATATCCTTCATGAATGTGTCACATTTTTCAATACTGTACTGTTGAAAGGTCAAGAATTATACAGAAAAACAGGTGAAGGTGTTAAATATGTCACTTTTTGTATCTAAATAATGTAACACTGTATTAACATATACAGATCGTTCATATAAAGTGCGATTATCCCTCTATATACAAGCTTTTTTTGTAAAGTTAAACGAACTCATGTCTAGAAAGAAATTATTAATACTTCTGAATGCTAATTACAAAAAAGAATAAGAACGACAGAACATAGAGACTTATTTCCAATATCATCAAATGAAACATTAAATCTCACAAATCCGTAACAAGTTATTTTTATCTGTAGGAATATAATAATAAATTATTTACCTTCAAAAGAAGATAAAATAATTAATCATCCCTCATATACTACGACCCAAATACTTTTTTTTACTTCTGCTGCTTTTTTGCTTGTTATTGTTTCTTATTATAGCTTTTGGTTTGTTTGTTAATACATTTGGGTTAATTTATATAATTTTTCTTTTGTTTTTTATCATTGAAGTTATTTTTATTTAATTAAATTTCCATTATTTCTGCGACAAGAAGGACGAATAACTCAATATTTATCGTGCACATGTATTTAAAAACGTTAACGGCTTTATTTACATAATATAATAATGTTGCCAAGATACCAGCTGAATTTGATTTATTTGTACTTTTCAACTTGAACGGCACCTTTAAAGATAGCAGAGTCAAACGGTTAGGTCAGAAACACCATAGTTCTAGTATAGCATTTAGAACTACTGACCAAAGAAATTTAAATCAGTCAGCAACACCTGCCGCCTACATAGCTACTTTTTAACTGCCAGATTTACCAGATGCCAGATTTAACTAGAAACAAGTTGTTTTGAGAAAATAAATGACTCGTGATGTCATTCACACGTGACACCGAAATATATTTCACTTATCCACTTCTTCTGTCTTGGAAGAAGTTACTCCCTTTGTACATTATCAATTATCAAGAACTTTTGATTAAAATGTGCCTCTACTGTCCCTTCGCTAGTATTCAGTAATTTACGTAGGTAGGTTGTATATTTGAATATATTTTTACTTGTAGTTCTTATTAATTTTCTAAGAATAGAAATATATAATTATTTACAGTTTTTTTTTTTGAATTTTGACTAGTACAATTAGACGTTTGTGTCAGAAATTGAGTAGTCATTTATCTTGAAGAAAGTTTTATTTGAAATGTTGATTTTTGAACATAATCTCTTTCGTTGTGGTGTTTTGAAAAATATTTTTCAGTAGTGATTAGGAAACGATTACTTATAACAGAAAATCTAGTTGTGGAGCCATAGAGTTGTTGAACAATTTGTATGTATTACTTATACACTAAAAATAGTCTACTAATTTCTCTGTTAAATCTTGATTATTTTTACAGTTTCGTAAAATATGTTTTATCTCGGCATTTATTTTATTTATTTGTTTGTTTATTTATTTATTGGTAGCTTGCGCTTATAGAAACAAATCTATTTTGTTAAAGTCCTCATAATATAAACACACATACCACTAGCTAAAGTCAGTGAGATGTCATCCAGGTCACTTACAATAATGCTGTCCACAGTGACAAGGGTAACAATGCAGTTTTTAGTTACGTCCGAAAATACTCATTTGTGCTGTGAAGAAAAGTGTGGAGAATGACCCGACGTCCAAACCGCTACTGTTGTAGGACAGGTGTAAGTGTGCTCCAATATCATCATAAGGTATCTTAATGGCAGGGGATACAACGGTATAGTATCTTGACAGATGTCATTTCTCAGTTTAGACAATATCGTACTTCGACAGTTGTAGTCATCAAAAAATACTATCTCACCCTTCCTGTCTTTTGGGACACTAATTTTTTTCCGATGAACTCATATTGGGTTTGGTAACTTTTTAACCATCTGCAAGTTGCAACAAAGTACGGCGGTATTTGTGTTATGGGGTGATACGCCACTTGGGCTGCTGAACGATCAGGTGATATGCAAAGGGATGGTTACTGCTGCTCGTAATATCACAATTTTCGACCAAGGCCTTCTACAATGCAGTTTTCATGCAAGATGGGGCTCCTACTCTTCAAATCGAATCACAAAACTATGATTTGAAGGTAGGAACATTACCAATTTCCTGTGGCCAGGTCGGTAAATCGCCGGATATGAACCCTTATTTACCGTTTCTTGTGAAAGCGTCTCAAGCAAGAACTTCTAGGAAGACCCTCATCCAAGTTCTTCGCCAGGAATGGGGTGCAATCTCACAGAAGTAGATTTCAGATTTTGTAAATACGATGCCCAACTGTGTTTCTGGCGGAAATATTACACTGAATCCACTCAATACTAAGGGTAATCTCACACTCTTCGTTTCATGTTTGTTTATTATAAAAGACGGAATTTTTGCTTTTTGCTAAGAAAATTTCCAAATTAAAGAAAACGCTTTCATTTAAATTTCCGCTCCCCAGTGGCACAGCGGTATATCTGCGGAGTTACTAGACTAGAAACCAGGTTTCGATACCCGTGGTGGGCAAAGCACAGATAGCCTATTGTATAGCTTCATGCATAACTTTAAACAAAGAAACAACTAATTTATTTCTATATTTTTACAGGAGAATTTATTAGGTATCTTTTATTGGTATTTTAAAAAACACATCTGGACAAGCATAATTTTATGATTTGGGTATGGTGAAATTTGTTAATACGACTTGCTATCTTTAAAGTCTTCCATTCTGTTGTAGTGTTCCACGTATCTGTTATACACTTACTGAGCTTTGTTTTATACAAGTGGTGAATATACCTACTAAGCTAAATTATATACAGTTAATGTGTGTACCTACAAAGTTATGTTATATAGAGGTGATATATATATATACATAGTTTGTAAGTTATGTTATATGCTTGCTAAATTAAGTTATATATAGGTGATACATATGTATGTTTGTGTATCTACTTAATATTTATTAACTTCCGATCAAAGTAAATTATGTTCTTAAAGCGAAACTAAAAATCACCCTGGCGGTCAGTATTGCCGATTAAGTATACTTTTCTTATGCTCCTACAGTACTTTTAACGATCAGAATGTATAATTTCATGAGGTGGGTACCTTCGTTGTTACCATAGTTTCAGTTATTCTGTTATATGCAGGTAATGTACTCACTAAGCTATATTATATACTACTGCAAGTGGCTCAGCGGTAAGTCTCTGTGCTTATAAAGTTAATAAAGTTGCTCATGGTGTATATATACTTATTAATACATGTTATAAGCAGGTAATGCGTGTCCTTTCTATGTTATTTTTATCAGTATTTCAAGAATAAAAGTTCGACATTGTTAAAACCTCGCAGTGGCCAAAATCTAAAAAATTTACAACTTTAACAAGCTTCGAAAGTTATGGTTTTCTTATTTTGATTAGGTAAGGCTTAATATAAGAAGTTTAGAATTTTGGGATAACATCGAGGAAAAAATGTTTAAAAAAATGATTACTTTATTTACGAAAATGTAGACAGAAATTTGTAAATTACATAATAACCTGCGTTTGTCGATGGTTAATTTATGCTAAAGTACATGGAATCGAGCTTTAGCTTCTAAATATCCAAGAGCTTAAGTTAATATTCCACGAACAATATTATTGCAATGAAATTCACCACAGTTTGTACCAAGCTTAAGACTAACACCGAAGAGTAATCGTTACATACAGTTTACCATTTGAATGTTCCAGCTAAAGAACTGAAAGCTTGTAAATCCATGAAAGTTAAGCTTTATTTTAAATTATACAATATAAAACTATAAATATGAATTATTTTAGCTTGTCGAAGAGTAACAAAATGCTCTGTGAAGTGATCAGTTGGATCAAGGAATTGTTTATGTTAGAGCAAAAGCCACATTGAGCTTTCTGCTGTGTCCACCACGGGGAATCGAGCCCCAAATCTTAGCTTTTAGTGGTCGATAATAAAACTTGATATGTTCATTTTGTGTTAAGATACAGGTGTCTAAAAGGTACACTTGTGACCGGTGGCTGAACTTAAGAGTTTGTTCGTAAAGTAATGTATACACTCTTGTAAGAAGAGCTAACATATGCATTTTATTTCATTCATTAATATTTACAAATCATTCAATAAGCAGTACAAGTTATTTTAATTTTTGGTATCTGTTAAACATAACTTATAATTAAAAAACAGATGAAAAATTGAGTAAAAGACAAGAATAAACCAGAACTTTAAGGGTATATAGTAACGATTCAAACCACTGAATGGCAGACATTGTTTGACATCGAGCTCTTTAAAACTGTATTCCAGTTATTACATTTTTTTAAACCACTTCCTGTATTAAAACCAACGACTTAAAATATCATGAAACATAATAATACGATAACACAAGTAAATATTATTTACAAAAACAAACACTGCAGTTTATGTACACACAAACTAATACGTTTAGGTGGTTAACCAATTAGAGTTCCTCACAATTAATATTCGAAAAAACTATCAATACGATTTAGAATAAAATGTTTTTATGATGTCACTGACTAAGCTAAACATCACGACCTCTGTTAACAAAAGTACAAAGATAGCTGGTTTAAATCTCGCATTTACTTCTTAATAGTACCCTACGCATTTTTACATTAACTTTTTCACTGCCTTGAGCACATATAGGAACACACTACACAATCGTTTTTAAGCCTTCAAAAGTACGAGTTTGGAATTTTATACCGAATTCGCGAAGAAAGAGTATTCCCCTTAAAACTTACAAAAGTTTACCACTTTCAAATGTCATATGTAATAAAATATCAAAACATTTGTCGTTTTTGTTATCGTCTAACAATAAACCTGGCACTGGTAGAGTCGTTTTTAAATGTGGCAATGAAAAAGTTACAACCTGGAATTAAAATTAGTAATATCTAGTATATATTTTTTGTTTAATTTACAGAATTTGAAAAAAAAACACAAACCACTAGTTTTAAATCCACCCAGATATTTATATTTTTTAATGCTTTGAGACAATTTTGACTTAAGATAGCGTCCAGACATTTACATTTTACAACAACAAAAAAGTTAAAATCGAAAAGCTTAACAATATACTTTTTACGCCTAGTTCAGAAAGTCAAAACACTTCTCCTCATGACCAACATATGTTTATAACCGTAATTTTACTCATACTACTTTATCTTTTATTTTCTATAAATTCAGTATTATTTTATCCCATATTTGGATATATATTCAGCATTATAACAAATAACGCATGAAATCACCGACATTTCAGCATTATTGACTGCTGTCAAAAGTCAAGTTGTGTTTTCACCGAGAAAAATGTTGCTATTATCCAGAAATTTGCCTAAGCCTACTTAATTTTCCCATAAATATATGTATATATAAATCTACCACTTTGTTTATAGGTGGCTTTAGTTGTTTGTTGTGAAACTTTACACTTCGTTTTCTTTCTTTCCCAAATTTTGCAATAATAATAATATTACACACTTTAATCACAAATGAAGAATGAAAGACCAGGCAATTTTTTAAAAATTTAGTGACACTAACATAATCTTAGAATCTATAAAATAAAAGCATTGAACAAAATCTTACAAAACGTATTTATATACAAAGGAACACTTTTATATATATATATATTGGTAAATTATAATTCTCTTAGTAGAATTTACACATTAAATTTCTTTTGGATTATTTTTGTTTCCCCTCAGAAAAGTCAAAAGTTTGTTCATGTAAGAAATATCTATAGATACGAAAGTGAAACGCTTAGACTGATATTTCTCAGTCGTAAATTTAATATTACATTAAGTATGTAGCATTGTCAGATTTTAAGATACCTTAAATATCACTGCCCTTCCACCTTCATCTTAATACTACATCCATGTATGAATCAAGTTAAAATAAACTACAAGTTAAACCCACAAAGAACTTCTACGTATAAACTTATTTTGATTTTTTTCTAATCTTAAGAACACCAAAGTTTCATGTAATTATTTTCATAAACATAGATATACTTTATTCTTTTTTTAGAGATTATTGTACTAGTCGGGTACTAGTCGCCAGATAGCAACATCATAACCAAATAATTTGTCTGTATTACAAATATGCTTTGTTTTGTACAGTGGTTATCCTAACACTCACAAGATGGCTGCACTTTTATCAACTGATGACATCAGAATGCCAATTTACATCATCCTATTTGAAAGTTTCACTCGATTGATGCTTTCTTTAGAAATTAGACGAATATTTTCCCAATACCTCTGTGTTACGACTACTCCACATTGCCGATAAATTTTTATGACAACGTTTCTGCGCATATAAATACATAATATTTATAAAATGTTTGAAGACAATTTCTATTGAATTTCTTGCTACCACATTCAAAACTAAACACTACAAGAGGCTGTCATGACCAAAATAAATAAGGTTGATTTGATATTTTAGATTAATAAAAATAATCCCTGATATAAAAATATACACATATATATATATATATATATCCTCTTCATTCAAGTAGAAACCTCATGGGCCTTTCTTTGGACTATGAAGTCACATTACACTTCCCACGAACAAAACAAGTGTAACAAAATTCAACCCTCCGTACCAATGAGCTTAAAGCCCAAGATAATAAACGACTAAAATCACATCACAGACAAAATCATTTCCAGGAAGGTTTCACTGAAGCTGACTAATCATTCACTGGTCATCATAGCAGTGTTATGTTCCTGAACAATCGATCTCCACTATATCTCTCGGAACGTCGACAAATTGGTACACCAATCTCTGACCATCAACTTTGGCCAAAATTCCTCGCTGATAGTAGTATCTTTAAGAAATAACAACAAATCATTTTTTTTTTCACTTTCTCAATAAAATATTCAATACCATTGGCATAACTACAGACGGAAAAGGAAAAACTGTTTAATATCAACTGAAGTTTTCTGTTTACTGCAAACTTTTTGTTCAGGGTTAGAAATTCTAATAACCACGATTGTATCACTACTATACTTCAAGAAAAACATTACCCAGACTACACATTTAAAACAAGTCTACTGTGATATGGTATATCAAAAACAAATAGCAGTACTAATTGAGTCCACGGAATCGAAAAGCACAAATATTACTGGTATTATTTCGTAAAAGAAAAGAATAAAAGTATAACACTCAAAACTTCCCCTGTAGGTAGAATAATTATCCTTTATCTTCTACAAAACATCTTTATGTTGATCCTTATTTCACAAAAATTACACTAATGTACCCTTCTAAAGACAAATTAAATGTCTTTATTATGGTTACTGTAATGAGATAACCATGATTTAATGAGTGTGAAATGGAGTTTTATTTATCAAATACTATCTTTTATTCAGAATGATAAAAAGAAAAACAGCGACGAATATGGACACAAACTCTTCCAGAAAGCACTCATTAGCCTTATGTTCAAAAGTCATGTCATTCAAGTGGTACATACCTCAGAGCACGACCCATAGTTTCGTAATTCATGTCTGGTTTGTTTTTATGAAGTCCCCAGAGCCTTGAAACTGCTTTGGAGTCTACGAGTTTGAAAATTCCTTTTTCTCGGTTTGTCCATTTGATGTAACGTGGACAATACTTGTTATCCTGAAGTAACTTTAACAGAAACTCCCACAGATATGTTGTAGAACCTGGAAAAATATGGATCAAGAAATTATGATGTTCTCAAGAAAGCTGATAGCTAAACACAAATGAAGCTTGCTTTAACCTTCAAACTAAGATTATTACGGAAAATGTTATTTAGAAATGAAAATGTCCTCTTGGAAATTTTAAAATTTATATATTAAAATAGTCAATAGATGGCGAAACAACAAATCTCCAAAAGTCCGTAAACTTACCACTGACCCTCCAGGGGACATCTCCTGTTGTTACTTTTGTTTTGTTATTTTATATGATATTATGTCAGCGCCAGAATCATTAATTCTTGAAGTTTATACAATCCATATAGTAGGTCAAATGTTTTATTTTTTATTTTATGGTACCATCTACTAATTTATTTCATATAGATGATTATATTCCGACCATTAACACTTGAAAGTTTAAAAATACACACACACACACAAGTAATAATAATAATACGTAAATATCGTTCAAGCAAGTATTTCTAAGAACTTGTGAATGAAAGTAAAGAAAAACATGTCACAATATTTCAAACACACTACATCTGCCATATCCAACATCGACGACGCCTTTCGCCCAATACCAGAGCTCATCAGGACGGTTGGAATACGACAGACGTTGTAGTTATCTAGGCCCCATTTATGTCATTAGTTTTCACGAATAACGACTGTTCTGGTAGAAAGTAACAGAACAGAAACCAATGCCACTCAGTTTCATTTTAGTAATGGTGATGCGGAATAAATGAGCCCTTCTATCAGTCAATATAATGTTGTTATTATTAATTAGAGAACTATACAAAGTTGCACGTAGTGATAGTAATCAACAGAAAAACAGTTTTGAATTTACCTTGTCGACTTTTCCTCTTAGTATACAATGTTGAATTAGTATCTGGATTCTTCAATCTCCTTGCTGATAAAATAACAAAAAGGAAGAGGTTGAAAATTTCACAATATTTGCTAGCATCAAACCTTTTAAGTTTGGTAAATATATTTATCCAAAGATGAGTATCTATTTTCCATGCATAAAAAAGTGTTGAAATTTATACGCATAATTTGACTAATTAGCCTTTGGTTTCATCATAACCAAATTGTTTGATTTTATAAGTCAGCTGTTTTAAAACGCACTCTATACCTATCAATTATTCTTTAGTGCTTATATTAATAAATTCAACCTCAACATGAAACCACATTATCGAATAAAACATCCCAAATGTTTATATACTAAAGTGAATGATTGTAGATTTTTTTTAAAGTCAATAAGTATGTTTTAATGTCAAATCTGTGATGTAGTGTGTATGAATAAATGTAATCAAAGTGTTTAAAAATGTAATATAATTACGTATATGCAACAACAAGCAATGTCGGAAACAATCCTAGACTACACCCAGAAAGAGAGAGAAAACTAAACATCTCAAATAATAAACTACCAATAAAATGATGTATTTACCTGGTGTTCATACGTGTTTGTTTGATAAAATATTTACTGTGATTGGATAGTCAAACATAATATTAACAAGATAAATAAAAAATTGGGAATTTAAAAATCTGCAAATAGATATCTTAAAAAAACAGTAAGCAAACAAGGCTGAAGATAATGTAGACATTTACTTAAACTACAAACCCCTATTTTGGTTTCATTCTGTTACCTAGAATTAAATTTGAAGTCAAAATATGGATTTTTAGTTTGAGGAAATAATGTCTACAGTATCTCCAGCCTTATTTTCTTACCTTTTTACTATCCCTGTTTACAGGTATTAAATTCCCAATTTTTTATTTATCTTATTTGCTGGCTATTTTATGCTCAACTATCGACAAAGGATTACTTGATATGATAGCTAACTTTATACATTGTACTGTCATGGAGAACTATAATGAGCATTTATAGATTCTGTGTAATTAAATGCTCTCTATATATAGTGCATAGCAATGGGCAAATTATACGCCTATACTAAGACACAACCCCCTCTAAGCACGTATAAAATTACCAGAAGAAAAGCAGCGTTTTCTATTTGATAATTTCTTTTGGCTTGTACATCTAGTGAGGCAATCTTTTACTAATTAAGTATGAGAATTTGAAATTACCAGGTTTGCAGATTACTTAAACTACACATAAAATATCATAATAAACGTATAGCCAAAGGCTTAATTCATCTTAAACAATATGAAAGTTACATTGTCTTAATATTTATATTGTTGTTATGTAATGTCTATTTAGTGTGTTTCAGAAACATGTATTCAAACAATAAGTAAATAGCACACACATGACAGAAGAAACGTTGTAAAAATCAAACCTTTACTCTTTTTTTTTTAAACAAGTTATTGGTACTATGTTTCTTTTACTTATTATTATTATTCATCTTCGCATCATAAATTACTGGTGTGAAAAGGGGCTAATTAGTTATTGCATAGATAACTGTTAACTTTAGTACATTAAGATATGGAACTAACAATGATGGTATACTGTATTATGAAATTAACGACGATGATACGTTATGAAACAGAAAAATGTGGTGTATTATTTTACGAAATTGACATCTATGGTATATTATGCTATGAAAATGGGAAGGATGATTTATTACGTGATGAAAGTTAGAGATATTTTACGTTTTGACAACCAATAATTTGTTACTAAGTCTTATATTTATACTTCAGATACTAAGCGTACCTTTCTTTTTTGGCTTTGGTTGGACAGAAAGGTCTTCAACGTAACAAGACGAGTCCAGGTCATCGCCTAAAGAAATGCTGCTGTAGGCTGCGGTAATAACTGAAGTGGGAATCGCTAACTGTCTTTCTGTTCCATTTCCTGGCGCCGAGTGAAGCTTATAGGATGAAGGAGAATTGCATAAGATGGGCCTGTTGAGGGCAACTGGTGACGAGTGTGACTGTAACTGACTTGTGCTGTTCACGGTGAAGTGCGAAGGTGATTGAGAGGCTGGAAATTCAGGATATTTTCCCGAATATTGTGAAGAGAAGGAAATGTGAGTAACCTTATGATCATCAGGACTGTGTGTAGTATATGATTTTTGATGTGAGGACAGATCCAGATATGGAGGGGTTGGTAGGGATCTGAAGTGATGCGACACGACTTCTGGAACTAAAATGGAGTAAAAACATTGTATAACACCAACAATCATAAAAACTAACAAATAACAAAGTTAAACATTGACAACCATGCATTCTCTCATGACCAAATGGTGTGGACCAAAATCTACCGCTTTCATCTTTCTACCTATTCCTGCTTGGAATTCTCGGAGTTGATACAAGGAACAGAGCAATGCGCAGATGACTTTCTTCCCAATAGAACCATTTATAGCATTAACATAACACTGCACTATGTTCTCAAGGTGTTTTTCGCATTTGCTACTGAAAGCCTATCAAGATCTCTGCGACAGAGATAATTCTTGAGAGCCATCACTGCATTTACTGCAACCCGGCTTCATACAAAATAATCACAGTTCGGAGTCGATTGTTCGTAGAGTAAATCCATGTTTAAGGGTCTGAGCGTATACTGGAATAGACAGACTCTGAACGATGTTCTAAACAAAGAACGATCATGAAATCCGAGAGGTCACGAACCTTTCTTTGTCTTATTTCACTATTGTTGTACCGCTGTTTCCTCACGCCATTGCTGCTTCTCTGTTTTGTCATCCATGTTAGGATCTCATCACCTTGACCTTCCTTAAACCCCCCTCTTCCGGCTCTATGTTGCTATATTTCTTTTAGGCATTTCCTAGAACTATTCACCTTTCATCACCTTTTTTTTTTGTATGTTTATCTTTGCAGTCACTAATGTTTATCATCATCACATCCATAATTGCTACATTTCTAACATGTATAGCACCTTGCATTTGCAATTGAGCTTTGGAGGACCAGACGTTTCAGAATATGAACTAGTAAGCTACACCCAAACAAAAGCAATAGGTCATATAAGCTGATAGCAGTAGCATTTCCATGATTGGCCACCATTGGACTCAACATGAGATAAGGTCTGTTCTGGTATAATTTCAGCAGAGTTGGTCTACTACGGGAATTAGGTGGTCAGGATTGACCTAGCAAAGTCGCTTTACTCAACTCAGAGATACAGTATTAAATATCAGAACTAAAACAATGGACAAAAATGTCGACTATGGTGGAAGAACAATTTTATTGTATTTGAGTAGCTTTTTTCGGAGTAATATGTCCTCCCGCCTAATTATATAATTCTTCAAACGTACACAAGTTAACCCAAAATATATACATTTTAATTAGAAATGCAACCAAGATAAGGCAAAAGTTACTATACACTTGGAGCTAAAGAAAATATTACGAAAACAATTTAAACCAATTTTATTATTATTATTTCTCTCAGAGTATGAAGTTAAAATTAAACTATATTTCAAGTGAAACAACTTTATATAGTAATTTTTGCCACACTCTGTATACATATATATGTAAATTCATATCATTTCGTCACGAGTTCCTGAAATTTTACCAACTGCACGAGTAACAAACGCATCTCTGCATACAAAAGGTTTGTGTTACACGTTGCCATGTGTACAAGTTCAGCGATCCTGTCGCATAGCAACCAATTAAACTTTCCTTACTGTTTTATGATGCAAGATCTTAAAATGCTCGCTAAACAACAATCTGCTGGTCTAATAGTCGTGGACTGTCTTATATAGCGATCCTGAGTTAATGAGCCAATCGTGTTTTGCTAGTGGTTGCTGATGAAAAGGAGACTGTACAGAAACTTCCCAGCAGTTTTCAAGATTGATGACTGGATACCCCCCCCCCCCGTTTATTACCTACTATCTTTCAATACGATATTTGTTCGAAAAACAAAACAACTGTTTGTGACCACAGGTTTTCTTGCGATGAAAAATTAGAAAACAGGATAATCAAACAATAAAAATAGGCCAAAAAGAAAATAGACTTAAAATGGAGCAATTCCTAATATGTGTATATATATATATATACTAACAAGTGTCAAACACTCCCACCAAATGTATATTTCGGAGGGTTAACGCCACCCGCACCCCCATTCCTCCGCCTATGAACAGTATTGAACAAAACATCTTGTACTGAACCAAAACACTAACTGAAGTTACTTGCATAAATAAAAAGAAAGGCAGCGATAATTTAAATAAAATATAAGCACGAATATTATGGTAAGAATTAAAGCCATAAATCAACGTACTCAATGTAAAAAACGATGCACTGAAACGAATAAAGTAGTAAATATACTTGTCACTAGATAGCGCTAGTCTAAAATACATGAAGCTAACAGTAACCTTGAAAGTGTATTGACTTCGGCACCAAGATAGCTCAGTTCATAAGCCATTTCCCTCTGAAAGGCAGGTGTACCAGGAGATTCGTGGTACTGACGATTTATTGTCTGTTTCGAAACGAAAAATGCAAACGAGGGCGTGACAAGTGGATCTCTGCTTGAAGGGGAAATAGCATTGCGTCATCTCACTTGAACCTTCTTCCCGTTCGAGTAAAAGCGGAAACGTGGCGGGACCACCAAGAAATGATAACAGTTTTCGATAAACTCCCCGTGTTACTAAGTGATGTGTTAAGATAAAACGCGTTTCTATCAAAATATTTCAATAGTGGGGGGAGTGTCTATAAAACTAAAATCTCTGACTGACAATCTCAAGTTTACCTTAACTGTATAGAAAAACATATCTAGGTTATTTTTAATTTTATTTCAGTGTGCTTCGAACTGCTACTTGCATAATACTGAAAAACCACATTTTAGGTCCTTTCCGCCTGAAACAGCATAGAACATACAAGTTCAGTAACATGTTTTATTTTATCCAGCTCTTTTGGCAGAGCCGAGTATAAAAATCAGGGTAGTACAGGCGTTCTTCACATATGCGCTATACATATTAAGCCATACCGTTGCGGTAAGTATCCAATATCATGGAAACTTTGTCTGTCTGTGGACACATCTTCTCCTAAACGAGTTAACTGACCCTGACCAAACTTGGCATGCTAACTTAGTAGTCCAAAAAACAAACCAAATTTATATTAAATTTCCCATATATTGAGAAATAAAAATATTTTATAGAATAACCCCTTATATGCTGCAGTAACTATTGTAAAATAGTTGAATTTGAAAAAAACTCGCACCACATCAAAATTCTACAAGTCAAAGACTGTAAATAAAATTTTCAGCATTTTGGCTTATTTTCCATAATATACAGTAATAAAAAATCCAGCTGCACTGCGGAAAATAAAGATACTGTTGCTGTTTCAGCTTCCCACTATTTTCTTATTGTACTGGACATCAGAATCTAACTGAAACTATGGGATTATCTTTTTGTTTTTATTTTAATTGCTAAAACTGTCAGAATAATGAATTTTTCGCTTTCACTTAGCAATATTTGAATATTTAATAACCATAAACAAAAATGATTTAAACAGAAAAACTATACGTACAGATAAGTTAATGTGTGTATATATATGCCTAATTGCGGAAGTACTTGCTTACAAAGAAGGAAGTAAACTGTTCGTACGTTTCAAACGCCAGTATATTACTCGGAACTACTTCCGGTGGTGCTTCTGCGATGAAAACAAAACAGATACGAGTACAATTACCATTACTTAGTAGTCTTTGTTTTAGATAATTCACTGTGAAAAAAGGTTTTGCAGTAAAATATAAAATTGTATACTTACTTGTTCTTTTAGATAAGGTATTGTTTATTTGTTTCTTTAAATAAAAATGGTTTGTTATCTGTCAATATATTTGTACACAGAGTTTGTTTCAATATTGTTAATGTCTCTTAGCAACTTGTTCTTTACAATATTCTACCAATAAAACTATCTGTACGTTGTACTTGAAGCACACCTTTTGAAGGCTTAACGCTTGTGAAATAAAAAAAAAAGCGTAGTGAGCTAAAATATTTCTGTTTATTCTGAACTACTTATACCAGTTTAAAAATAAACTTATGCTAATAGATTGTTCACGACTAAAACATAAATTATATAATAAGTTCAAGTGCTAATCTTGTTTGTCCATTACAAGCACCCCCTATACACCGGAAACGACTGTCAGGTGTGACGTGCTGGGATTGTAAGGTCAAGATTATGATGTCAATGGTCTGAAAAGAACAAAGGCCCCGGATGTCTGATTGGAGCCAGGGCGGAAACCCGTCGCCTAGAGCTTTAAGACGCCGTTTCAAGTGTTACCAGCCACACGTAAAAATATAACCAGTTTTTTTTTTTATTTATATTTTGTTTTAAAAATGTTGGGTTACGTTAAAGGGTAACAGTATTCTTTGGAAATCATGTTTACCATTGATATCGTGTGTGATATCATGATTCTGCAGCAAGGAAAGTTCTGGTTAAAAAAGAACCAACCAAAAGAAAAAAATATGTAACATATCTCGTTAATTACAAATAATAAAATAACACAGAATATCTCCATTTATTTTTATGCAATGTGAAAACAAATCAAGTCTCAATCAATTATAATTTGGGGAGATCAACAGGTAAGGGTATTAAAAACCGCTTATAACGGATATTATTGTTAATAATGTTCAAAAATCTTCGACCCAACAAAAGCCAGGATACCAACAAATTCAACAAAAGTAGTCTTGGGAAATTTTATTGAGTTAAATCGAGTTAACGTTACGAAACTTGTCTACTTTTGCACTTTTCATTTACGCAAATATTTTAGATATTAATTTGAAGCATATGTTTCACTGAACTTAGTTATATACCATACAAACAAAGTGCCTGTACCGACTTGCATGCCAACAGCAGCGAAACGTTTCATAGAATATTAGCGTGCTTGATTTGTCAGTAATCAAAGTTTGTCTGTTTTCTACCTTAGTACACACAGTATTTTGTCTTAAAACAGAAAGATTCGATAAAACTACATACATTATCTAAATCAAACAATATGTAATTTTACGTAGCCATGGGAATTACTCAAACTGGTCACATTTTATCATATCCCTGTAGCTCTGTTAATTGTATTATCTAATAATAGATAGAAATTACCTACCGAAATGGTTACTTTTTATCATTTCCCTGTAGCTCTGTTAATTGTACTATCCATGAACAGATGGGAATTTCCTACAGAACTGTTCACTTTTTTTTAAAATCATAATCTAATTGTGCCTAAGCTAACCAATCACATACAAAAACTACTGAACACACAGGTTTAACTACAGGAAACACAGATCTGGAACTTCTGATTCAAGTCTTCTTATTAAATAAAATCTCTCTAGCCTAAGTATTTGAGCTTGTTTTATTTTATCTTTTTAAGTAGTTACATAGGTACAGTTATGCTTATTTATTTACCATACGTTTATATCCGTAACTGCCCCTCCATGGCTCAGCTCTAACGCTGGGGGCTTATAACGTTGAAAAATTGGTTCCGATACCTACTGTGGGCAAAGCACAGATAATCCATTGTGTAGCTTTAGACTTACTAACAAATAAACACAATATCCTGGAAATAGAACTTGTAGACTCCGAAACGTTCAATAAATATACCATTGTTTTGTCACATCTGTGGTTGTGGTACATTATTAGACTATACTACGTTTTCTACCTAATAATCTATCTTTTTTTTGTATTATTTTACTAATTAAAACAAAAGTAAGAAAGAAGAATAAGCTTAGCTTAAGAGTTCTAAGAGTACTGTATAATATTCAATGAAACTGCTGATAAAACAAATCTTTACATGATCTTAGTGAAAACTGAGTTCACACATATATTAAGAAACTAATTTAAGATCGAATTTTCATTGACATTTTTCACTTTGGTACACACGTTTCTTAAGTTTTGTTAGGGTCGGCTGTTGATTTTTTATTACTCCAGTGGTAACTGTTGCGTATCAAGTACATCAACATAGGTAAGTAGGCATGAACTATTCGCTCTACTGAAATAAACACTTGTTTTGCCAGCAGTGTCGGCTCCATGCAAGTCGGCTTCACTTCGCCTCACTGCGGTTAGAAGAGAAAATGAAACACATAAAAGGAAACGAGGAGGCGGCGCCGGTCGTGAAACTGGATTTCAATGCCAGTGAGTTACTAGTGGTTCATAGACATCCTGACTTTCCTTGCACGTGAAGGTCAAAACCAAACAGCTAGTCGAACCACTATCACAGTCTTGGGTTTTACGTTAGAGCGCGTGTAGCTTTCTGCCAATGAGAAAGTGTGCACAAAAAAAAAGCATGAGCAGCGTAAGAATTAAAGACGTTCTCAAGTGTTGAAAGGCTGATAAAACAAGTTCGAAACTAGCAAAACACGTTTAAGAAAAATGATGGTTATTTACTTCATCAAAATTACTTGGATGTAACATAATATCACAGAATAAAACAGATTTACATCAGGGATAATTTTCACTAACGTCAAGTTTATGTCGCATATCTTCCAGAATAGATTTCAGGTTATTCACCTTTAATTTTACGGTGTGTGTATTATTGGGTTTCTCATTATTCCACAAAATTACAGGTTTGGTACAATGAATTTGTTTGACGACACAATACGAGTTTAAATTTGGTGACAAGGAACAAACACTTTGAGATAATAAAGTTTATAGACGACTTGAATGGGTAATGAAGAAAACTTTATTACAAGTTTAACAGAATACCAAATATACAACGTTTCAACAAGATTTTGTCATCATTTATTATCTATACGTGTTCACAAAGTTCTACTTTAACAAAAGTTACTTGAGTAACTTCAAGGTGTTACATATTTTATTTTTATCTTTAAGAAGATAAGTGTTGGGTCGGCCCTCTAGGCCTACTTTGGTGTAGGTTGGTTATACACACTGACAGCTATATACATATCAAAAGTACGGTAGTACTTATAGTAGGAATAGGCCAGATGTGCAATACAAATTAAAGTCTCACACACTACAAACAGCATGTAAACAAAACTTTATAAGCACTTTATACGCACTGTTGAGTGATAAACAAACCAACAAGCCACCAAAGTACTTGAGGAAGTCGGTAGAGTAAAAACAAAAATTCCACAAACCGTCAATCTCACTGATTAACGCTGTTGGAAAGACATAACTGTCCCCTGCCTTCACCTTATGCAAATCTAAATGTACATGACTGAATTACAGTACGTTGGCTAAAAGTGTTTTTCTTAGATTAACTTATGACCTTAGTAATAACTAGAAGAGCACTCGGTAGAGCGCATACCTCCGCCATGCAGCGTTTTCCGTATAGCCGTCCTTATCAACTGATACGAACCATTTTTTTTTGCAGGACAATGTGGAATAATAGTCTACATATGTCCATCAAGTTTAATCAAAATCCGATATTTTTTGATTGAGTAATAGATCAAAAATAGTGTGAAAGATCGGTCCCGATGTTAACAGATAAGGGTTATTTCTACATATTCGTGACCTTGCTGTGACCTAAACTAATCACTTCTAAGTTGGATGATAGTCCAAATGTATACCAACTTTAGTCCAATTCCATTTAGCGGTTTTCGAGAAATCCCGCTGACACACAAACACATATAGGGGTGAAAACATAACCTCCATCACCTTCGATGGCGGAGGTAACAATGACCATTTTTAAATAAAAAAAAATTAGGAAGTATGAGTGGGAACAAAACTTTACAACACTTGCAACAGCAAAGTGGGTGTGGCCATTGTTCCGCCCGTTCTTACTTGGTGTTTTACTTTGAACTTTAATCCAATTATAGACTTGAACAGAGTTTTATCACTGGCTAATCCTTTCTAAACACTCAAGAAATTTCAAACTTTCAAAAATTAGTGGTTTTGATACTATTCTGTTGGCCAATCCCTTACAAGTCAGATAGCTATAATGTCTCCCATAAGCAAAGTATTATTGGAGCTTCTTGTCAAAAAACACCAAGTGTTGTAATGTTGACCCGCTCATTCCCACCCGGTTTCCTTACGTTTTGGTGCTCATATTCCTAATTTTTTTTATTTAAAAATATTTTACACTTGTGTGTGTGTATACACACACAGAGATCAGTGTTGGGACACCCCTCATGACGTACTTTCAATATATGTAGGACATCCTACATACTATTTATAAGTAACTTACATGTTCTGCTTGGATGGGGCTAACGTTATATATGTAACTATGTGCAAGTATTTATATGCGGCTTCTGTTTATCTACGTAAATAATAAATCAACAATGAAAACGATACAATCTGACAGGTGACACTTGTTCTGCATTTTTAAATACATTTAAGTCAAATGCCTAATCAGTTTGAGAAAAATATATTATAATTAAGAAACTATTATGTGAAAGAACAATAATACTCATTCCCTTTAAATTTTCATTTCTTTTGAATAATTCGGAGACACTTCACATCATACAATCTCTCTTTTTTCTTCTGATAAATTGCGCACTTTCATTTTTGTTTTACATCTTAGTTCCATTACAAAAATACGAAGATTACATTCCACACGAGACCAGCACTTTAGACGAATTATTCACAAAAACATTCATACCCCGCGGTCTAAGAAAATTTGATGCAATAGACTTATATGAATGATAAGTATATGCTCCTACACTAGGGTGTCGACAAATATGGGTGTCGTGGCGCCAAAGAAATCATGTTTAGCAACATGGTGAATTTCTGACCACTTGACAGCGCAATGCCTTCAACCATGGAGGTACGGCTAGTGGCAATAAAGGGTTTATCCGAATAAAACTGTTCGTACAGAAAACCTGTGTCCAAAAGTCGGACTAATATTACAGTTTCTTAATAATTTAAATCCAAACCAAACTCTAAACTTATAAGCATATTACCTATAAACAAAATATTAATGGTGGAGATTCAATCAAACTAAGCTCTGCCTTCTTTTAGCTAGAGGAACCAATAGTACAGATACGAAGGCAAAATGGTGGAATTTGTAGTTAACCCTGGGCCAATGCAAAAACCAACGGGGAAAAATTGAATGAAAAAATCTACACAATATAAGTTTCTTACTATTTTCACACAGTAAATAAACACACTTATATTGATATAAAATGTTATATTCTATGTAACACTAAGATAACAAGCGAGAACTGAGGGACGGAAGGACTCTTAGGTTGTGTAGTACAAAATCAAAGTGACTCGCAGGCTGTGTATACGTATGTATGATTAATTATCATTAACTTCTGATTAAAGCAAGCTACCCACAACTAATACTAGCCCTAGATCTAGGCTGTCTGCATTTACAGTTTATTCTGGACAAACTTCAAGGTATCGATAAACTGCACGTTGTCATGATAAAAGTGTTATCTTTCTGTCCACCGATATTATTATAAGAGATAAACAAACATTTTAAGCTTAGTTCAAGTGTATTTATTGACGTGTTAAACTATAGTTCACCATGCACGATCTTAAAAGTTTAAGATGTTGTAATACTTATAAACTATACCGAAATGATACGACACTGAAAAAAATAAAAGTAACAAAAAATTAACAAATTCAAAATATGAAATGCTGACTTACTTTCTGAATAGGAATTCTTGAGTTGAGTCTGATAAGATTGAAGCGTCATCTGGCTGACAGGTTGATAGTACTGTATATTTCTGGGTGTTGGCGACTCTGATATTCTTGGAGTCACTATATTTAACGAAAAAAATATTTTATTCAACAAAGTGCTTCCTCTAAAAATATTATCAGAATACCTTACATTGCAAATCACACTAAACATATAATTAATTAGAAAGAAAAAATTAAATTCATACTAATAAAACAGAGAGGATTCTAAATCAAAATTTCGTCACCAGATCTTGCTGAATAAAGTTACATATATGACACGTTTAGTTGCATATTACGCTGACGTCTACAAATGGAGACAGATAGTAGCCTAGCCCTAACTAATAATCGATTGGTAAAATAAGTTAAAATTAATATTATTTAACAGATTCCCGAAATTTCCAGCCATATAAATCTACTTTGTGTCCATATATATTTTACTTCTCTTATTACTTTAATAACACCTTAAAGGTCGTCGGCAATTTTTTACGTATTATTTGATTCAACTAGGTTGAAGGTTTGTTTCCAATTAAGCACAAAGCTATACAATGGGCTATCTGTGCTCTGCCCACCACGGGTATCGAAACCCGGATTCTAGCGTTGTAAGTCCGCAGACATACCGCTGTGCCACTGGGGGCCCAACTAGGTAGAAATTGTACATAGTTTTTAACGTTCGGATTACTAGCTTCTCTGCTTGTGATTGTGCTCAGAAAACTTGAATAAAAATTAATGAATTTAAAAATAATGCTTTTGGAACAACCTTCATTAACAAATCAAATATAAAAAAATAAAGATCCTCCTCTTTTTTTCGAAAGGTAGTGTTGTTTCAAATTAAAATGTGAGGCTATTGATTTTCAACCATTTTTAACAGGTCTAGCGGATTTACGGGCTATATTTAAGTTTTTCTTTTTATTAAAGGTGAAAAACTAAAGGCACAAAATTATTTGAATTAAACAAATTAACGTGATCGCCACTTTTGCAACATTTAGTAATAAGAGAATGTATATCACACCCAGTATTACAAATTCATATTGCGCATGACCAAAAATCCTAATGCGCATGATGAAACTAGTCGACTCGCGTAATCATACGCAGTACTAATAGTAATAACAACGTATGGTTAAACTAACTGTCGAAGCTTCCGCATGTTTTTTTTTCTTCAAGTTTACTCTGGATGTCTTTTTCCTACGAAAACTTTCGATTGCTATTTGTTTATATCAAGGTTAGATTTAGTTAGAAGAACTGATGGATTAGTTTTGAGGTAACTTTGGGCTATAAACGTGGCAACACTACTGATAACGCATCTACAGTTGAAAGGCTAACCCTATATTACCTCCAACTAGTAGTTTATGGGAGTAGTGAAATGTGAACAGAAAAAAAAAGTATGGTGAAGGAAAGGGGGTGGATATTACCTACCAAATAAATGCCACACACCACTAAATCGATCAATTTGTTTTAATATATGGACAAAAAAATATATAATCAAAGTACCTGATATAGGCTGTAACCTTATTTTATAGTCTTCCGTGCTGAAATGACCATTACTGCTGTCCACGTCTGAAACTCCGCTGTCCGCTGGACTTGGTGGTAAGGAACCTAACACACATACACACACAAAAATTAGAGTTAGTAAACCATGAAATAATCTCTGAACGAACAAGCGCCGAGCATTTGACTCTAAACTGGAACTAGTATCAAACATCATATGGCTAACAAGAACAATGTTTTGTAGGTTAATATAAGGATAAACTACAACAATAACTCAAATAAAGATAAAAATTATGAAGTAACATCGAATTCAGTTTTATTGGCAGAATCTATACTATAAACGGACTAGTGCTTATCTGTTAGTGATGGAAATTCCCCAACTTCTGGAACTATGATTACTATAAACTTCCAGGGGTTCTTGAGTATGACCCAGATCTCCAGGACATATAGAAAGTTTAGTATGAAGAAGCTGTCCAGTAGCGGTGATTTTCTAAAACATTTTATGCCAGTATTTAGTAGACAAGCATGGCGAATAACGAAAGCTGTCTCGTCGTCTTCGAGAAGCCAACGAATTAAAAGCTGCATGTGATGTGGGGATCTTTTTTACGGTATTCTTTTCTCATGGGTAAGAACTGTCGGGTCATTTTCTGGGATCTGTGGTACTAGGAGAACCTTGACGTAATGCAATCAGAGAAACACGCTTTCCAGTTCGAAATATACCTCCCATAATGTTTATTAGACGTCTTGGTAAGTGTTGTTGTTTGTTATAAACAACGTGAAAACTTTCACAAACACAGCAGATCACACAATTTAGTAAACAAAACAAAAAACTGCCTGTCAGTCAGAAATACAAGGTGATTGAATTTTTAAATATATACTGCACACACACACAATATATATATATATATATATATATTATATACACACATATGTACACACCAAATATTTCGTATTTACAATGCTTTGCGAATAAGTCACCTAAGCAAAATGACAAGCATGATACAGGACTGTTGTATTGGATAAAAATTGTAAGTAGAACATAGCAATGCAACTATAAACCCACATGTACCTACCTTTAATTACTCGTCATGCACACACATACTAATTAATAACGTACAATAGGATGTAATAAAAGTAGTAACATATATAGGATATCTTCTTTGCGTGTCTAAGTATAGAAGAAGAAACTGAGCTGTCTGTGATACAAAACAATATTTCCACTTATGCTAAACAGTATTTGGAATAAAAGAGATATGAAATGGAACTGTGTCTTGGAAGTGTATCTATCTATACATATGGGGCGCTACTTTTCTCACACACTGTGCTTGATACCATTACTGGATTGATTACTCACTTGTATTGGTACTACAAGAGACGAGAGACTGTTGACTGTAGTAGGTGTAGAATGGTAGCTGTCGAGAGTCTTGATGAAGGTCCTTCTGAAGCAGATTGTTCGAGTCTACTCCTGGACTGGGTGACTGAGATCTTTCTGGAGACAATTCCTGATTTGACTGCAGTTCCATCTGGCTATTGTTCACTGTAAAAAAAACAAAAACAAAAACGTAACTTTTATTAGTAGTTCTCCATTGGATAAGAACACGTTTATTAATTATTGACTACCATCACGAGTACCAGAAACAGGCCTTGATTTGTATCTGGTACTTTCTGAATGTGAACTTTCGGACACTTTAAATCAGGACTATACATAAACCGACCCACATATGATTAAGTTTATTGCTGTAATACTGATGAGACATTCACTCCGGACGTATTGGTTGATATAAATTTTCAATATGGCGAACACGTGTAAGTTATCAACGAAAGTACCAATTTCACAATCTTCTTTAAGACTCCAGAGATACATTATGTATTAAAGATGAATTCATTGTTAATTGTGAAAACAGCTCTTGTCTGACATGATGGTTCATTAGTTTTGGAAAAGAATGATCCTTACTACTGTCAAGTTTCAGACATAAATACTCGTATGCTAAAAGGAATATGTCGACTTTGTGTGGACTTGTTTCTATATATTCAGATTTATTTCTTGTTGCTTTGTACAGTTTCACGTTCATTACTGTTAATTAGTTGTACTGGATGAACAAAGAAATAGCAAGATACTGGTTTCCACAGTAAGGCCTTCATATAATAATAATGATTAATGGGGGGAAATGTTATTTTCTCATTTGTGTACATATTTGTATTAGAAGCTTATTAAAATAGCATATTCCTGTCAAGTTTGAGTAACTCACATTATTTTTTTTTATACATCTAGCACTAACTGATCTGTAGAACAGAAGCGCATATATTTGCCAATGAACATCAAACAGAGTCGAGCACGGATAAGTTGTTAGCATGCTGGATTTGAGAAAACAAAAATAGCTCTCCGCATTTTGGGTCAGTGGGCACGTTACACGATCGAGAGATGATCAGATCCTACTGCTCGATTAAAGTGGCCGAAGAGTTAGCGATGGGCAGCGTTGACTAAGCTGCCTTTCTTCTAGTTTATCACTTCCAAGTTTGGGACGGCTAAAACAGATAGCTCTCGAATAGCTTTGCGCGAAAATTATCAATAAACACAGCAAACGTAATCAATTTTGCTAAAATTTGTGCAGTCCTCTCCTTGTTTCAACATCAAAAACAATCTACAAGAAATGTCCCTTACAAAATACTGTTCAACCCATCCTATCACAGGTTTGACTTAAATTCTTACGTTGGTGAAGTCGGATTTCCTTTGTTGATAATGGTTTGTTGCTTTTTTTTCTTTAATGTAAAAGTAGAAATGTTCCGCTTCATCACACATAACGAAGTTGTTTTTAATTATTACGTCTTCAATGTTTTCCAATGTACTAATGCATTATTGCAATTTTATTAACGATGAAGTAGAACAATTAGCAGTCAAAAAGTGCTTTGCGCAAACTGTGACGTTTCGATAGCATTTTGGTTTTATATCAGCTCTTCCAATATATTAGATAACAACTTGTTTTGCCGATAGCTAGATAACGCCATTGTTTAAACAATCAAAAAACTACACAAAACGATGTAACTGCGTGATCTTTTACCCAACAATTTAGCTTCCTATTGACTAAATAGACAAATGAATTGTGTAAAAGATTTAGATACATCCTGTTAAAAACTTAAGAGAGTAACGCATTATATGTAGATATAAGATGACTTACAGGGAATACAGATGTAGCTCTGACGTAGCTTTAAGTTATGCAAAATTCCCAAGGGCACAGGAACTAGAAGTGCTGTGGGTGCGGTAGGCTGCACTACTTGGCCTGAAGTAAGGAGGTGCTGCGCAAATATTGTTAGCGTTAGAAAAACAGTCTTGATTTACACTATTTGGATTCTATATTGCATGTTTGTCGATACTTCACACAAAGCTATGAGTGCAAATAGTTGTTTTTGTAAGATATAAATTTGTACTGTTAGTCTTGCAGTGCCGTTGCATAAAATTTACATGTTGTTTACCGTGTGAAAATATGGCGTAAGCTACTTCAGAAAAAGTCTGTTTTTAATATTGAAGTTTAAATAACTTGTAGTGTTGGGTAGCTTAATTTAGTCTTCTTTCAACGTTGTATTACAATTCTATTGTAAACCGGCTGCGTGGCTTAGTGTCGGATTATGGATCTGATGATCCAATTTTAGCTTCCCGTTAGCGCAAAAAACAACATCGGATTCCGCACTATAAGGATAACGACCAAATATTCCTATTTGGTCAGGCAAAATTAGTCCAAAAGATGGGTGTGAGTGGTGTTGACTAATTACCGTCCCTCAAGTCCATCCTTTAAAAATCAGAGATGGCCTTGAGTTGCTTTGAACGAATATCCGAAAAAAACAAAGGAACCGTAGTAAGGCATTGTGGGAAGGAATATGGTTCAAGCACTATAGTGAAATTAGTATTGTTGCGTCATCGAGTCGCATGACTACTGTGACGCAACGTTTCTAGAACTATCATGTACTTTGGCGAATGCTCTAGTGTTTGCTAGATGGGGTAGGCGGATATATATAAGAGGGGAAAACGTGACGCGAGAGATTATTGTAATGTGTGGGTAGATAGTGA
>NW_013666485.1:368670-390753 GCF_000517525.1 Limulus polyphemus
CGGTAAAGTTGTATTCGGAAAGAATTAAACCAGTTTTTATTAAGAAAGAACTTGTGTCGCTTAAGTTTCGTCTGTAACGAAGTTACGGAAAATCATTTAACAAACGGAGACGTAACAGTATGTTTTAACAGAAACCTCATGCGTGTTTTCTGTCATATACTGGAGTTATAACTTTGTTCGATGGCTTAAAGGACCCCCCACGAATTACAATTTTGTTGAATGGTTTTCAGTACCTCTCCGATTTACACTTTTGTCCAATGGCTTTTAGGACCCTACGATAACACTTTTGTCCAATGGTTTTCAGGACCCCCTCCCCCCCCGACTATAAAAAATTGTTCCAGCGTCGATTAAAACACCTAATGTCAAAAGTTTATAAAGAATTAGAATTTTAAGCCTGCCATACACTACATGTCTGCGCTTTAACATGTATATTTTAGGAATTGTTCCATTGGAAGCCTGCAAATGACATTTTCTGGATGTAAAACCCTCTGATCCCTGTTCAGTTTCCATGAGCGATAACTTACACGTAAATCCCCCCCCCCCCCACACACACCCAGGTAACTATTGCTTCCTCTGCCCGTGCATAGTGTTTCTGAAATAACTCAAAACCTCCTACACAACAGTAGCTTTATGGTTGAATAGAGCTATAGACCAATAATCACCTATAGTGGCAGTTTACACCACAAATGGTCACCTCTTTTCACGATCTGTGTTCGATTTTACAGTTGTTACAGTGTAATAGTTTCAACACTATTATTTACATTAATTGTTAATAAGCGATTAAAACCAGCACTATAAAACAATAATGAACTTGATATAAAATAAGCACCAAGAAGATTTTTGCAAAATTCATTTTAAATCCCAGTCGCTACTTTAAAGTTATAAGGGATATTGTTTGTGATAATGGCTCCCAAATGCGTTGGGGATATCCCAAACAAAATTCAAACGCTGGTGTTAAACTAGCTAGTAATCATGGAAAGTTAGTTATGGAGTTGAGTGCTTACATCCACAACATATCAATTTATACTGCTTTCCACTGTCTGCACCCGGTTGTTGGAAGACAGTTACCCTTTAAAGTTATTATAATTCCTAAAGTAGAAATGAAATGAAACGCCCTAATATTTCTACTATATGTTATATATATTACTCCCAACCTCCGCCCTTACAAAAGAAATGGAATAATCAAAGATCTTAAATAGAACTGCAAGCTCTGCCTTAATATTCCTTATCTGTTTCATACTTCCAACCTTCTCCCTTTCTCTTGAAAATTTATTCAAGTATAACACGGGAAAGCCGTGAAAAGCCCAGCTATTTGAAGCTAGTCTTTCCGTCCCGGTATGCCCCCAGTGGCACAGCGGTATGTCTGCGGACTTACAACGCTAGAAACCGGGTTTCGATACCCGTGGTGGGCAGAGCACAGACAGCCCATTGTGTAGCTTTGTGCATAACTTCAAACAAACAAACCGTCCCGGTATATTGAATATAATTTTAATTTTAGCTCCCTAAAGGTAGCTAACTACCTCTTGTGAGAAAAAAAAAAAGGTATTTTCCTTATCGAAAATTACTTTTTAAAATATTTTCATATTTATTATAACAGTGTAAAAATATAAGTCAGGTTTTGAAACCTATTTCAAAAATGTTTGTTTGATGTTAAGCCCAATGGGCTATCTGATGACTGTAACATGTTGATACTCAATGCTTTGTACACTATACAATTGGTGTCTTTAGGAAGCCAACCTCAATAATATGTATGAAGTGATTGAGTAAAAAAAAATCACATAATATTACATTTTATTACACACATTCGTAAAATAATTACTTTAAAAGACGGGAAGATTTATTTATAGCAATGTTTTAGACGTACATGTTTAATTTGAAAAGGTTGCTTTTCTACTGGTAAAATTTTATACGCGCTTGTTGGGGGTTGTGTTTTAGTCTAGGCATATATTTGCCCATTGCTATGCAAAAAGTAAGGAAACAAGGCTGGAAATACTGTAGACATTATTTATTCAAACCATAAATCCCTATTTTGACTCTAAGTGTGATTCTAAGTAACAGTATAGAGCCATAATAGAGGTTTGTAGTTTGAGTAAATAATGTCTACAGTATCTCCAGCCTTGTTTCCTTACTTTTTACGATCCCTAATTGTAGATATTTAAATTCCCAATTTTTTTATTTATCTTGTAATATATTATTGGCCTGAAGCAAGTTCGGTTCAACATGGGCGTCATTAATATTATGATATAGTTTTTTTTTTCTTTTTCAAACAACCTTTATTATAAACCACTTCACTTTAATTTGCTGAACCTCTTGAGATTCACAGATTACTGTTCTTATTATTAGTATTTATTTCCCAATAAATTATTTCCAATCTTCTTTCGTTATATACATACGAGGCACAAGCACTTGCCTACTGTTCGTGACCCAGATGCAGGTCGTTCAACAGTCTGACAAGAGGGGGAGAAGAGAATGGTGGAATGCGCAGTTTAAGCGAGTTATAAGCAAGTACGTCATGAGTTCTCTGTACGCTGTCAAGGTTGCAATCAAACAGGTATGTTGGAGTTGTTTTATTTCCTTTCATAATATAAATAAAAAAATAGTCTTAATCTTCGCCCCACTATACAAAAGCAAATTTACTAGATACATTCACCAAACAACTCGGCTATATACCAACACTTACCAGTCATACCTACTAACAATATTTAGTTATATGGCCCCCAACAACCATCACACAAAACTAAATATAAATCTGACCACTTTGATATCGTGGGTGCATCATAAGAGTGATGGCCAAAGAGCACTATTGAATTAGAGTAGCCCACGTGTTGACTGTGGGTGGTGTTAACTAGCTGCTTTTCATCTAGTCTATTACTTCAAAATTAGAGACATCTAGAGCAGATAGTCCTTGAGTATAAATTCAACAAACAACAACAATATATGGTAATTTTATTTTATTTAAATTACGAAGATTAATCAAACATGACGGGGACGGGCATAATCTTAAGGGTACCATACACTGCGTTTAAAAGATCCCAATTTGAAGCCTATATGTGCCACATTTTGTGAGGGTTATACCTCTGATCCTTAATAATCTATTTACTGTAACATGTTGTTAGAGGGTTTCTGGGATTATGTGTATGTGTGAATGTTTTATAGATGATGTTCGTATAGGTCATTTTCATGAGGCTACAAAAGGACTTTGTTCGCTGACATTATCTAATGTTACTTTAATTTTCTTAAGCAGTTTGTTTTCACTTTCTGCAATTGAAAAAAGGTTTCATAACCATAAACCTGTATTTAAATTTTCTAAATTATATTATTTTAGTTCTTTAACTTTATTTGCATCACCGGTATTGGTTAAATTGCTTAAGATGTATAGTATATCTGATTGATATTTATTTTGTATTGTGAAGATTATTGTGTATTATAAATTGTATTTAAGACTGAACTAAATCTCCTAAGATAAATATTTTAAAATAGTGTGATCACTGTGAAACTATGGCTGATTCAGAGATGGCATTTAGGTGACGAATTAATGCATTCTAATTATTACAAGTACGACCAGTTTATTGAATTAGCTACATTCGCTACTGAGTTAATACGAAGATAGTTTACTACGCTCAGAAGTTAATGATGTTCATAAAACGGCTGTCGATACAAACGCGACGACGTAGTTGATCAGTTTTATCTGATAATTCAAGTGCCTGAAAACTGAGGAGAGGAAGATCAGTTAAGCTGCATTTTATGGTCACGTATGATTCTGCTAAACTATTTTTACAATAAGAGTGTTAATTGAGCTAATAAAGCTTTCTCAAACAAACTTGTGTTCTAAAAGAGAGCACGAAACACCTCAACAGCATCACATAAGTTACCTCACACCCAGCACTTACTCCACTCTAATTAAAACACTATAACCCTGAAAAGAATATGACTGTACGGTATGCTAAAAGTTCAAAATAACTTGACTTGTAAGGTAATGGTTGAACCCTGATGTTACATATGGTTGTTGGGCAGCAAGATACAACATACGAAATTTGGACCAAGGTTAGACAAAAGTCATATTACTACCTTTTCGTCAGGCAAGACACCTAAAATCTTGAATCCATGGTCTTGTTTAGGGCAACACTATCACTCCAAGTGAAGGTCACGCGTACAATATTTACAACCAAAAGATTGTATCAAAGGGGGGGGGGGGAGTCTCCCAAGATATCGTATGTTTACCTCCCAAGTTTAACAGATTGAACCAGGTGAAACTAGAAACATGCACGACAATTTTTCTTCATTTCTATAAAGCTTTCATTGAAGGAGGGGGGGTGGTGGTGGTGTTAACCCATAGTTCTGTACTTGTGATTGCAGGATAATATACAAGTTGGTAATTTCAAGGTTGTCATAGGCCACGTGTACGCGTTTTACCAGGTATATTTTAGAAATTGCCCCATTTCAAGTTTATAAACGCCACGTTTTGTGAGATTCGTGTTTCTCGTCTGTTGTTGCAATGTTTGTTGTTATTGAGTTTTACAAGATTGGCCATTCTCGCTCTGTACCAATAACACAAACAATCTCTAGCGTATGGACTTCAGAGTTACAGCAATCACGTAGCGACCAAAAAAAAAAACAGGTTTCATAATATAATATCAGCCTTATGCGTATTTAAACAAGTTTGGTTCGACAAACGTTATTAATATTATGATACAGTGTTTTTCTCTTTTTCAAACAAACTTTCTTATGAACGACTTTACTTTTCTGAAACGCTTGAGGTTCACAGGTTATTATGCGTTTATTTTTCATTTAATAATTTCCAATCTTCTTTTGTTATATTATTTACAAGCGTGGCGCAAGTATTTTGGCTGCTGTTCGTGACCCAGATACAGGTCGTTCAACAGTCTGACAAGAGGGGGGAGAAGAGAGTGGTGGAATGCGCAGTTTAAGCGAGTTATAAACAAGTACGTCATGAGTTCTCTGTACGCTGTCAAGGTTGCCATCAAACCACCAGACAGGTATGTCGGAGTTGTTTTATTTCCTTTCTTAATACCTATGTATAACTAGTCTTAATCTTTTTTTTTCTGTTTTATTTTTTACCTAGATTCGGCCCATCTACTAGTTTTATTACGACAAGTAGCATTTGTGAAGGCACACCATTACAGTCACAACTATGCTTCTTCTCAGGACCGGTATTTTAGTCTTTAATAGACCAGGGAGGGTCAGGTGCTAAAGACCTCTTCCTCCTTGCTGTGGTTTAAGGTCGGGTGAATGTTTGTGTTGATACAACATAAGGCGTAAACCGCACTTACTCCGACCCCTTTCAGGCTACTGTCCATGTAGGTACTATCATTAACATTCTTGTGTTGCAAATAACTAATGTTCGCTATTGTAACAATTTTACACTAGTGCGAACAGTTCCAGATATGGCTACAACACATTTCACTTTCTGTAAAATTATAACAGACACATTTCACATAAATACCCTTTCGAATGTATATATTTTAGCTTAAGTTAGTGTAGGGTTACGGTCTACTAATAGGTGGCCTTATGAGATGTTTATTTCTAAAATAAATGTTAAATGGTGAGAGGTACTTAGGACTATTTCCGTCATGTATGTAGTAGCGATCTAATTCGCACATAAGGTTATTTTTCTTGAAGTAATTTAGTGAATTATGCAAGAGTCTATCGGCTATTGTTTGTATGTTTGCATAATTATGCATGAAAGTTGATGAGGTGCTACGGGGGACTTTATATGGAGTGATGATTATGGAGTTTTGAATTGTTTGTGTTTGGGGGCAATGTTGATCCATGCTGGGCTTGCATATTCTATTATGAGGCGTGTGTATGTCTTATAGATTTTTATAATACTGTCTGGTGATGTTCCATGGTTTTTGCCTACTAGACTTTTTCACTCCTGATGAACCATATACAATCATTTAAATGTGTGTAAACACATGATGCACACAATACTAAAACTGAGTAAAACACATGATCAAGTTTTTTTTTTTTATAATCATGGGTTTATTTATCCCTAATTAAAAACAACGGAGAACGATCATACAAATATCTAGCGTATTTCAGTTAGATTAAGGCTGTTTATCAAGGTAGATTACTCAAGTACAACAAATGATTATAGCCAGATAAGCCTACCCTAAACTGTCTGGTACTATTTTTTTTTTAAACCCACTCAAGAATTTGCCTACGATTGATTTCCTGGGGTTGCGCTTCATATAGTACGAGGTAGAGTAGGGGACGAAATTGTAAAACACGTGCACTGATTCACTATGAGGCTATTAGCATATAAAGTTCCATCCTTTTATACTATACCGTGAGGATTATAAGTAATACCTGTTTAAGCCCTACCACAACGTGGCTGTTGTTTAGAAAACCATAACTGTGATCTCTCTCTGGGTGACAAAATGTCTAGATCATCGCGTTTTGTTAAGTGGTTATCATACTGACAATGAATGATAAACAGAACTGGCTTATACCCTGATATTTCTCGTTTTCAAGTAAATATTTAAATATAAATCCCGTCGCTATTAAAATAAGCAGCATCCCCAGGGTTGAAAGTAGAGTTGCGCATTTTAACGAATGTGTTTTTTTGATGCAAACAATAAAACGTTTTCCTACGCACAGCAGACTGTAATGTGTATACATTTTATAGTTAATGGGTGTAACACGCGTTAAACAATACTGTAGAACAACTAACACGCTTCTTCGTATTACTTATGTCAAACAATGGAGATGTATGTAATAACTGAACTTAGCTATTTGAAATGAAATGAGTGAAAGTGCTTTGAAAATACGAGAGTTTAGAAATGTTTAATTATAACATAAATGTATGTATTTATGGGTCAAGACATACTTTTCGCCATATTTTTTTTCAATCATTATTCAAATATAAACAAATATTTATATTTTCCTCTATCAACTTTCCTAAAGTATTGAGGTCAAGGTTTAATACTTGGAAATGCGCACTTAATTCCGGGCCAGCAACCTTTTTCTAGGGGGAGCCACAAGTTCGAGAGTTTTCGCTTCTTATCTTCACCAAACAAATCATCATACTAGCAGTGAAGGACAAACTATTTGCGCATGCGTGAAACCGTAACGCGAAGACAAGGGTGAACGTACGCCTCAGTCAACTTCAGTAGGCGACGGCAGAAGCTTGTTGTGCTCAAGGTTAAAAACAATACTGCGAAGTCCTCGAGCTTGCCAAGCTAACGGTACGTTGAAGGCCACATCTGCGCACTTTTGTTCTGTGTGTTTAAATACCCAGACTGTTGTCGTGAGCCGATATGTATATATATATATATATATATACTCTCGTCCAGTCATCGTTATTCCCCTCACAATAATTTGCCTTTACAACAAACTGCTGAAAAGTTTTAGTTGTTTATGCTATTCAATGGCCTAGCATTCCACAACGACAAACTTGAACTTCAAACGCCTGTATTTCATTCAGGCATGTTATAATTTTATCAGAAATGCTCGCGCACACCTAGCTTTATCAGATGTATAAAGTTATACATTTTCTTTTGTTAAAACTGGTGTATCTTCCATCATGGTAATTTTTATTCTTGAACTTCTTCCCTATCTACTGAAACATGAGCAGATAAGACGCTTATCTCACATTGAAGAACCACCTGTTGCGAAGATTAACTTAATATGAGATACACACTGATAATGTTTATCACGTGCATACAGAGGAGTCTTATGTAAAAATAAAATGTTTCATCCAGAAAATGGTGGCGCACTTTCTAATGTTTTCCCCAACATTGACCTGATTACGTCAACCAACCAGTACTAGACTTCCTAGTGCCCTATTTTCTCCTCCTCTCATTCTTGATATATTGAGGACGGCGAGACAAACAAACACGCTGTCTACTTGATCTCGTAATAGGTTTATATGTGCATCGGATAATTTTTTTTGTTAACTATCTTCTCACATTTAATGATTAAACGATGATAATTAGAACGTTCAAGCAAAAATGACGCTGTTGATTACTATTCCAACTGTAATTGAATTATTAGGGGGTGAGCGACGACACGACGATACACAAGATTAAAATGCTTCTCATTAAAGATCATACAAGGGAATTACCGTGGATGTCATTTATAAATACTGCCAATAAATGTAAAGAACAGCTTTGCCTCTTGCTATTTTGAATACTTTACACTGAAAAAAACACGAGCGAGTGAGAGTGTACATTATTCTAATTCAACAAGCTTCCCACCTCCAGTGACTCCACGACAAGCATAAGACTTTATAACGCTAAATATCGGATTTCGATACACGCGGTAAACAGTGTTCAGATAGTCCATTGCGTTGCTTTTTGCTTAAAAAAACCACCACCAACAACAACACACACATACAAAAACAAAGGTAACTTTTGCATCAATGATCCAGCGAATCAGATTAAGTTCTTAATTTATTCAAGTAGATACATATTTAAAGTACGATGAGCCTCGTGTCGTTAGAGAAAACAAAGTATCTTCCTTCAATTTTTACAATTTTCGCAGGGGGGGGGGGATTAACACTTGCAGTTATTGTTTTTCACATATACAAGTAGTACAAAAAAAATTTGAACATTTTACAAACTTCAGTCTTAAAATAACAATAACGTGATGACCGTTTCATTATAACTTATACCAAAACTGACATCAAGTATACAGAAATTGTGTTGAGAATATCGCCTCTGTTCCTCAAAATGCGTTACACACTGAATATTGTGTGTACGTGTATTTATTGTCTTTATTGATTTTAATCGATCTATTCTTTCTGGAGCAAGATGTTCCATTTTAACAAGAACTGCGATGAAAAACACCTCAACGGTATAAATTATAACTAAAATATGTTAAAATACCATATAGTTCATTGTTAAAATAATTCCAAATAATACAAGTCTCCACAATAAACTCATTAAATACTAGCGTTAGTTATTGCATGGTATGTATCAACTTGTATTCGTGTACAATATGACTTGAAATTCTACATTTTTTGGGGGTGGGTTTGAAAGTTTTTGAAAGTTGGTATTAAAAAAGACGTTCAAAACAAGAATCTATATTTCAATTTTAAACATTTTCATACTGGAGCTCTCAAATAGAATAGTTTACAAATATATATTGCAGTTTTGATATTTCAATCACTTAGACTTCTTTGTTTGTGAATCCGTCTGATTATTTTATACATCAGCTATTTTATAGACATTTCATTGGATTGTAAATCTATTTTCATATTCAACAGTCGAGAACAGACAGTATTAAAATGCACATCTCAGAATTCTCCCTAAAGGATTTCACTTTAGATTACTATAGCTTCTACTTCCGGAATAATTTAAAACATAAACCAGTTTTAAATAAATCAAACGTACTTCATGTAGTTTTATATGTAACACAGAAATGCACGACGCTAATGGGTGGGACTTTTTATAAAATCGCAAACCATTAGCATGGTTATCAACAGTTATCCCGCGCACTCGTCCCAGTGGCTCAGCGGAAAGGACGTTTAATGATAAAAATTGGGTTTCAACATCCGCGATAGGCAGAGTACAGATAACCTATTGTGTAGCTTTGTGCTTTACAACAACAGCAACAAAAAAAAAATCCCGCACAAGTGTGCCATGTATCAGGCATTCCCGCAATTTGTCAGGAAGTCCAAAGTGGTGTGTCAGTTTCCATCTAAACTCAGACCAGGAAGTTTCTTGCTGTAAACGAGTCATCGAAATACCCTTCAGCTACAACAAATTCCTTTATAAAAGTAAAATTACTGTTATCTGGAATTACCCACGCACAATAGGTTTTTGAGAGAAGTAGCACGATACAGTATTAACAGAGTATTCATTTTTACAGTAAATCGGCTTGTTGTTTTTGATATAAACATACATTTGTTTGTTTTCTATAGATATTATTTGTGGTACTTCAAACAGAATTGTGTATATATCATTATTTTTCCTAAAGTCTATATTCTTCAGTTTTTGAAGGATTAGTAATAACATTAAATTTGTAGTCAGAGGTGAACGTTGGTTTTACAATTTAACAAATTCACTAGTGCATAACACTTAAATTGCATGGATATAATGCATTAAGTCGTTAGCAAAACAATGTTATAACTAATTTCCAATCACTACTTAACTGAAGAAGCAGTTCATCCTAATAAGAAATTCATAAATATAACTGTAAAATAAACCATGTATGACAAATAAAAAAATCTCCATAAAAATGTAAGTACAGTCTCATCATCTCGCCTTTACTGAAGCACAATAGTCTTGTGTTTTAGTCTTGAATGATATTTATTGAATATAAACGTCTGTGTTGATCTGCTTGCGCATCGAACACCGAATTCAAATCTTCAAATAGCACTGAATAAATCTTGATTAAAACTACCAGTTTCACAATATATATATATATATTAACTGTTAGTTACATTAAACCTGATATCCAACGCTTGTTGTAATAATGTATAATCTTTTCCTGTATAAGACAAATTTTGTGTAATATATTTACAGAACGTTAGTCATATTACTGACATATACCACATAGATATAACCAGTTTCAGTTATAGCAACTGAAGTGTTTATGATTTCAAGTCTCTCGGATGGCCGAAAAAAAAAGTGGCAAACAGGCGGTGTCATTGACTCAAGAGCTTTATCGATCTCGTACTTTAAGGAATGGCACGTGGAGAGGAAACTGTATAGCCCGCTAAATTTGGCTCGCGATCGATATGGCGGTGAAGGCCACGAGCAAGCGAGCCGGAAGTCGAAAAGTAAAAATCTAACGAACAAGAAAGCAGTCTTCTTTTTTACCCATTAATAACAAACTAGATAATTAAATAATTGTCGATAACATTTATTATCACCATGCACTATCAATATATTATTCAGTTCTATTTAAACAAGTATAAATAAAACATTTAAATTGTTAAAATAGTGATGAGAATGTGAACATTCAAACACACGTTATTGTGATTACAAAATTTCAAGGAACTAGAAGGCGAGAGTGAATGACTAAACCTTATTACCACAGTCCGTAATAGATCAAACAGTTCTACTTTGTACACGTACCGTAACACATGTTTGTGATAGCACGTAACAATGTGAGTTTAGCAACAGATGTCTGATATGTGTACACAATCGCGTGCGTTTCTTATCTTTTAGATAATAAGAAAATACTGACTTAGTCAGTTTCTAGGATATAGCGTGATGAAATATTGTTACACCTTTATGACGTAAACGGCCTATGGCCTATAAACGCAAAGTCAGTAGTAGTAGTTAGACGTGCGTGTGCGTAAAAGTGAGCTTAGTTTTATGACGTACTGTGTTCCAATGAAAGCATATCAGGTTTGAATTTACGATTTTCCTCTTTTTCATTTTTACGTTTGTGTTTGAAAAAAGGTTACAAGAACTGAGAGAGAGAAAATGCGATATATACAATTCAAGAAAACAACCTTCACAGCATCGTGGAGGGGGTATATTAGTTTATATAAAGGTAGACAGGCAATTTCTAGTTAGTAAAGAATAGGTCACTGTCAAAAGGCAGAGCAGCGTCTTCGTTCCCTAAAAATTAACGAACATATGGAGTGGAATGTGGGTAGTAAAAAGAAACAAAAACTAACATGAACAGCAAAAACGAGGGAAAATCCAAAAAAAAAATTTTAGCCTTTGCCATTTTTTTTCAGGTTCAAAATGTAAGCATTTATACGATACAGTTGTTTCACCACTTCTGAATTCAGAGAAAAATAGAATACCGTAATTGTGTTATAATTATATGCAGGCATATAATTATATCTTCGGCATACTATAACGAAATTAATGATTCAATAATTCATTCACAAATTGAAGTTTTATTTTAAACGACCGCATAAGCATGTGATACGAATATAGATTTTTTTTTAACAGTCCATATATCCAGCATTTGTGAATGTGCTCCAAATAGCCCACACATTTGAGCTTTTATGCAAGAGAAATATAAAATATTACAATTTTTTTTTAAATCTAAAGATTCTTCATGTAATCATGGGTTTCGATAGTGGTGGTGGGCAGAGCACAGATAGCCCTTTGTTGTAGCTTTGTGCTTGACTACAAAAAAAAAAGAAGCCATATCCTCAAATTCTGTATACTTCTTAAATGTTTGTATATAAAATGTGATTTCTAAGTGACAACCATAACAACGTTTAGGGGCTGTGATAAAAACTGACAATATCGGTGAATAAAGACAAAACTAATAATACACCTTTTTATTTAGACGTTTACCTCAAATCAGAATAACTTGTGACGGAATTTGACCTGATTTAGTTAGTTTTTTCACACTTACTTAAAACTGAACAATTAGAGTTTCTATGGAGGAAAATTGTCCAACAACGTACGATTTGGAAAAATGTTTTTAAAAATCATGTTTTATTTATGATAATTCTGTAATTTACCTTGAACAATAAATAGTGTTAGCACATACCCTGACTACCATATAGTATGATGTTTTTAATAGGGGAATTTTATTAAAAAGAATACGCGCATCTGTTTTCTAGCATCACACTAGCTGACAAAGGACATGATAAAAATAATTGATAAGCAGATAAGACCTTCCTTTACTTAAAAGGAGAATGAATAAAAAATGTGTATGCGTATACATAGTAATTAAGCAAAGCATGCCACTTGTTTGAAATGTAATGAAGTTGGGCAGCTTGCTGACAGGAAATACTTTCTAGAAGTAGTTTCAAACAGGGATTACCCCTAAAATGTATGCGCACATTAAATTCATGCAATGTATAACAATATAAGCACTATACTTGAAATGCGGTCACTCGTAATTTCAACCCTAAACGAAACAGTTCTACATTAAAAATATAAATGTATCATAAACCAACGAAATGAATGACTTTTATATATTGTTTTGAAACAAAAATAATTAAACATGATGAAATAATATATTAACATTAATAACGTAATTTATTTACACAAGAACAGTAGTGATCCTATATAGGAGAGAAGCAAACTGAGTGAGACTCGAACCCTAGATTACATAATTAAGTGTTCTGTGGCCGATGCTCTTACAACTTCGCTACGAGCCAGGGTTTCAAACCCAAGTAGACATGCTTTCCACCCGAATTATAAATATGCCAATCAGATCCACTACACTAACTGATACGCACTTTCATAATAAATTAAAAAACACGTTGATAAATTAATGAAATACTAAGAACTACAAGCCGACGAAAGTCATAATTACGGTATCTTCCAAACCCGATGTTTGTTTTACAGCACGTGAGCTAGTAAAACAGTTTTCTAATGCTAAAACGTACACAGCGGTAATAGAATGTGATATTTAACCGACTAGAGATACTAACAAAGAGTTGAAAAAAGCTAATTGTATTCTAATTGAAACACGTTCGTTTAAGTTTACTTTTAAGTTTAAAATATTATACAAACGAATGTGTTACACTCAATATAGAATTAACCCTTTTTTCTTTTCTCAGCAGGTGATTATACCTCTCAGTACAACACTTCAGAATATGGCATATTTAACACCGACAGCCAGATGCTGTCTAGGCTTTCACAAACGGAAGCAACGTGTCCGTCGATACTCTTAAGGAAAACCTTTAGATATTCTGAGCCCGGAACACTTTTACCAACACGACAGATCATTAACCGACTAGCTTGCTGATTCGCCAGTTTTTCTGAATAATAATAAATAAATAATGTTGCGTTACTAATCCATACATTAAAAAGTGATTTTTAAATGATATTACGTAATTAGTTCACGCTATACACTACTACTCGTTGTTCATCAGAACTGATAATATAAATAGCGCCTAGACTACCACTACATCTATCGTATTCCAGCTGGCCTGATGAGCCCAGGTATTGTACGAAAGGCCTCGTCGGTATTGTATATTGCAGATGTTGCGTGGTTGACATAACAGTCTTCTTTACGTTCTTAGAATTTAAACAACGTTTATATCGCATACATTCATTTCGACATTAAAGGGGATGACGTTGCGTCACATTTTTATCAGAAAGTTTGATATTTTCACGTTTCAACACAGCTAGTTATTCATACGATTTAATCATAATCTTCTTTACAATACCACAATATTCTAGAACTACCAACGTATCATATCTTTTAAGTTCACTAACTCAATGCTGGCCCTGCGTTTGTGCGGCTTATGATCCAAACTTTTAGCTTATATAAATATAGTTTTAAACGTGGGACGCTGTATGTTTTACAAAATTAATCATGTTAAGTAATCAATAAATAATTGCTCACAATTGTCTGAAATTGCTCATCAACTCAACCCTAAACTACAAAGCGATGCAGGTTGCTGTCACTAAAATAAAGGTTCGCTGCGACCGTGGGGTAAACGAGTACGAACGACATTAACCAGGTAATAGGTGTATATACATATATATATATATATTCACGTCGGTGGTTAAAAGAACTATGACGTGTATCTTATTCCTTTGACATACATCCCACTGGGTGGAGCAAGGAGAGACGGGGGAAACACCGACATGTGGCCTTGAACTACTGAGCTAATGACCGGGAAAGGGATATCCCACAACAGAAGGTAATATATCAGTATACTTCCCGACAACTTTTGCTCACCCATGGGAAAAATAAGTATCTTATCTATATACAGAACTTAAAATATCATCTACGTTATTTCCAAGGTTATTCTTTACACCATCCATGTGGCGACAATGATAGCCACTTGCAGTATTTGGACATTTTATGTGAGCATGAAAAGAAAACCATTTTGTACTAAAACACACCAGCAAATTGTTTAACTTCTTATCTAAAATGCATTCAGAGAAGCAAAAAACAACAACACACACATGACAAAACCCAGTACATAATAATAATAATAAGAGTGAAAACGACATCTATATTTAGAAATAAATATAAACCATACCTAAACTTTTATATATAATCACGTGAACTATGTATTTGTACTTTCACACTAAAATGTAAATTTCAAAGGCAAGAAATACTTTGTTTTCTTGTCCATTTGTATAATTTTATCTCAATAATTTGTTTGTATGTCATTTTGTTCGGTGAGGTTCATTCTAGTTTAAATATGTGATGTCTCATATTGACGTATTTGCTGGTGGTATGGCAACAGTAGAACCTAAGCATACAGATAAGAAAACAAATAATCTATGTGAATGCATGTTATCACCTACTACCTGAACCCAACAAACACTTCAGGGAACATTCACGTTACACTTATCATAACCTAATAAAATTACTTGAAAGGCAACATTGGGGGAATTCCCGTTACATCTTGTTTTGGAACTTAGATAAACACCTTAATTGGGAAAACACAAATTGGAACATTTCTATCATATTTATTTATAAACACACGTAAATTAGTATGAGACTCGTTTTTAGCAACAAATATAATGGTGACACTGCTACTTGTCTAGTAGTTTTAAATTAATACCGCACAGTAACGCTTTTATAACCACAACAGCCCTGTAATATGAACGTAATTAGAAAGTTTAATTTCGTTTAAAAAATATTCAGGTTTCATACGCTAGGCTATTTAGTAACCAGTAATTCAATCTTCTCAATGTATGAAGGCCTAACAACACTACTACTATGCTGACTACCTCAATAAAATCTCTCTTCTTATTCAAAATTATATACATAAAAAAGCAGGATGATGCATCGCTTGGCAAATTGTTGAGACCGCACAAACCAGTGAGTTACTCCCGCTTCTTGCAAATTCATTCATGTATGACATCACTCGTGTTAACGATGAAATATCAGTTTTCTCCAAGTGGGTTATACAAAACCAAGAAAACGACAGATTATGCGAAGCGCTCCGATTTTTTTTATCTTCTTTTTTGTATTTTACTACACAAATCAGAATGCTAAAATCCTGTAATAGCCTGCTAAATGCAACGCAGAAATGGTATAGATACAAACAAAACGATTCATGGAATGCCATAACCTTCGACTTTTATCATAACTGACGATTAAACACAGATATACGTGTAAAGTTAATCTTACATTTTGAAACCAATAACCAATCTCTTTAAAACGTTTTCGTTACTATTCGTTTGATAAGGCCCGGCATGGCCAGGTGGTTAGGGCGCTCGACTCGCAATCTGAGGGTCGCGGGTTCGAATCCTCGTCACACCAAAACATGCTCGTCCTTTCAGCCGTGGTGGCGTTATAATGTGACGGTCGTTGGTAAAACAGTTGGCGGTGGGTGGTGATGACCAGCTGCCTTCCCTCTGGTCTTACACTGCTAAATTAGGGACGGCTAGCGCAGATAGTCCTCGTGTAGCTTTGCGCGAAATTCAAAACAAACAAACAAACAATCGTTTGATAAACACTGTCAGGTCACAAGCTACAAACTCTTAAATTTCTCAAGCACTGTGATGTGAACTTCTTTAGTGTAACCAAGGGACAATTTAACACATTCAATGAAATAACTGGCTTGTTACTCGTAAGTACTAGAATACACATTCTTTAAATAGGAACTGGCTAATCGGACGCGTTAAGCACATCACGGTCAGCACGTCATATAAGTATCCTTTAGCGTCAAATTCTATTTAAATTTTTAATTCCACCCAATCGCCAACTCCCAATGCCTTCTCTAATATTAAAATGTTTGCTAATGGTCTTATTACTCGTCCAGCTGGTCACGAAGACAGCAACAACAAAATACAATAAAAAATTCACGCGCTCAGTAGGAACAACACGTGTATTTTACTCAAAAAGATTGTCTTCTCTCACACGTTTAAACTTAAAGTATTGACCATTGATGGCCACTGTCAACAAATAGAGTAATAAACAAATACACATAATATTGTTATAATAGCTGATACACCGACAACGTGGAAAATAACCTGACATAAAAAGTAAACATGCTTACGGTAACGTTTGAGGATGGACTTTTTGAAGGTTCCGTGATGCTTGGGTTTTGAATAATCTTCTGGTTTCACGTCAATTTCTTCCAGCATGGTGTATGTTTTTCTTCACTGAAGGAAGTCGAACTTTGGTTGAACTACGTATTTTTTTTATTTGAAATTACAACGTTCTTTTACAATCAAACCAGGTACCAGGTCAAAAATCCTCACAGTAGTTATTATATATATATCTATGGAACGACATTGTTCTTGGTAGATTTAGTTAATCCAGAGATAATACAATAACGAAAGTTGCAAAGTATACGTTTTCCCAGTAATCTAGAAGAGGATACTTATTTTAGATTTTCGGAAATGAGAACGTTAAGTGAAAGCTGTAACCTAAATACTGGTTGATGAAACGTAGACTTAGCAGGTCAACAGGCGAGGGGTGAAACCTGTATACGCCGCGTACAGCATTGGATGCAACGTGCTTTCCTTTGATGTGCGAACGAACGCTAAATGCACGAATCTTTGTCGAATCTTCCGTTCTCTCTCTTCACGCGCCCTCTGTCGGTTCTGATACGAAACTACTTCCTTTTTCCTGCTCAGAGGCGTGTTGTGCCGTAGTACGAAGCTGACCTCGTTTGCTATTCGCTTTCACTCCCTATCAAATGACCTACTTCAGCAATGTAGTGTACCCTGCCAAAACCCTCGCATTTGAAAGTAGTTTCAAAAAAGATACAACAATAATAATAATTTGAATACTAAATAATCGTCGTGACAAATATTACGACATTAATGGTATTTGTCTTTACATCATTTAATATTGAAAATCACAATGAAATTCATATTTCCATACAAAATTATATACAACTCAGAAATTGATTTTCAACAGTTACTGGCTATAAAACTAACTATATACTTAGTTTTCTAACCAATATTTCTAATAATTTATAAAATACCTGAGTAATTACTACATGCTAATTTCGTAATACTTGGAACTCACATAGATTTTTAGCCGCGGCACAGAGGCTCATAGAACGCCTCTGAGTTTTTTAAGTATAAACTCTAGACTCATAGCTTCGTCATCTTTTGACAGATTTGAGATCTAATTACAGTTTTGGACTCAGAAGGTCAGACCCTTTCTATTGATTTATTTGACCACGCCCAAGGTCTCGTACATTAATTCACTCTAATCCTGTATAAAAGAGTTTCAATTTGAGGGTAGGCTGGTAGAGACCCTGATGAGTATTAAAATCGAATAAGGTATACACGCGCCCCACACTTGGTATTTCTGGCGCACAAAAAATATATTTGTTAAAAAGGACAAAAAAAATTAATTTACTCTAATTCTGCCTACAAGAATTTCAAGTGCCACGGCTATTGAGGATTCCCTCTTGTCTTGTTTGTTGTCAAGCGCAAAGCTACGCAAAGAGCTATCTGTGCTCTACCACCCGCTGGTATTGAAACGCGATTTGTAACGTTATAATCTTTCAGGTTTACCGCTGAGTCGCAAGACAATAAAGCTGGGTTTCTCGTTTTGTGAGATCCAGTCTTTGTTTTTGGTTGGAACTTTTGAATCATGATTATTGGGAAAAAATAAAAAAAAAATAAGTAAAATCTGTTTACTGAATCTACCAAATTACAGTAGTTCATTTTATTATATAAACACAGACTCTTCTTAAGAATAACTTTAATCTGATATATTAGAATGTTTTGGCTTGGGTGTGACCTACAGTCTAAAGACTGTTACAGTTACCTCTTGTGTAACAGGCCCCTGCAAGATTGCTCAGCGGTAGACTTGAGGGTTTATGTTATGACACTGAAATTTTTGGGTTAAATCTCTGTAGTGGGCATAAGGTAGATAGCCTATTATAAACATTCGTTCAATTGCCATTTGCTATAATTCATCACATTTCGTAGTAAACGTTTGCACTGATATTATGGATATGCTTACCAGATATTGATATTGCTTAGACCTTGGTGATCCTTTTAAAATGTTCTACTTGTTGGTGGTATACCTAACTTTTATTGTTGTATGATTGGCTAGGTCTTATTGTGATGTAATGTGTCACACCTATTACAAGTAAGAGGGTAGGCTAAAAATCTCACTTTACAAGATTGTTTGTACTGATGATTTATTGTTGTATGATTGGCTAGGTCTTATTGTGATGTAATGTGTCACACCTATTACAAGTAAGAGGGTAGGCTAAAAATCTCACTTTACAAGATTGTTTGTACTGATGATTTATTGTTGTTGTTTTATATTTTCAATACTTTTCAACCTTCATATTTTAGATGAAACCTGACACCAACTGCCACGCGTATCTTTGAAGATTCGCCTAAAATAGTGATATAAAATGAGCTGTTAATTGAAAAAAGAATACGAAAAAAATAAAGCAGTAATGTTCCATTATAACCACGTCGTGTGATAAATATAATTATATGGTACTGCAATAGAAGCAATACTATATTTTCAAATTCTACTCTAACCCATTACTTTATCATATTTCTTTTTCTTGTTTAACTAGAAGTTTGTAACATTTCTGGAATTCATATTTTATGGCATCACATGGGCTAAACAACGAGGCCAAAGACCTCTGAGGTTCAGGCATAGCCATCCTTAAATTAGAAGTGCCGATCAGAGGGAGGGCAGCGCCCACTGTGTATGCATGGGCTGCTCTTAACTAGCTAGCTGAAAGTGTGGAGCGTGCTCAGCTGCTCGAACCTTGCACCTTTCAGTAAGCAGTCCAGGTATATTTTCTGCAAATTTCGCTGTTGTAAATACCTGTCCATGATTGTGGAGAAATACGTATGAACAATTACCATATTTCGTAAACCTCTGAAATACTGCCTCAATATTATTGGAAACAGTCTGAAGAGAACTATTTTTATGAACAAGAGTCTACTTGAAACAAATTTCCAAACCGACATGATACTCCTCCAAACTGCCACGTCAGCTAAATTCCTAGGTTTTACATATGACTAAATTAAATTGGAAAACTCATATTAACCAGATTCAAACTAGAATGTGGAGCCGCGCAAACAAAGTCAAGAGTCAGTCAGGTATCAACTCATGTACCTCACCACAGAACATTATTAAACTATACAAACAATTAATACGACCAATAATATAATCGAATATGCCAGTACAGTATGGATAAATATCTCACCAAACATAATAATATAAAAAAAAATTACAAACAATACAACACTCGATACTCGCTGCAGCATATAAAGTACCAAGAACCACAAACTCATAGTTCCTACACAAATACGCAAATATAGGGACTATAAATGACAGGTTATTACAGTGCTCAAATAATTACTTTTCAAAAAATTTGAATAAGAATAAGCTACTGACGTCACAGTATCGCTTTATCATGCACGATGAAAATATACCTAAGTACCTCTTCCTAGTTAACACATACTTTCAGAATAACAGGTCACCTAGTGCTAGACTTTTAACTAAATATATCATTTAACTAATTTGTAATAAAAGTATTAGTTTGGGTATTTGTGTCTAATGCTCTTGTCATAAATTAGAAGATGAATGTGTCGCGATATATGGAAATGTTTGTCATGTGTATGACTAAACACACCAAGTTAAGAAAAGTATATTATGACATAAAATACTATACGTGGTAATGGACATGGCTATGTAAAGGGTTGTTGAAACTAAAGACAGTAATAGGTGCACAACCCTCACATATAATTCGTCTAGTATTTAGCAGTCACCATGGTGTACTTTGCGCGTTATAACACTGTGCTAGAGGGAGGAAGAGGTCTTCGAAAGTACCTAACCCTCCCAGAACCGAACGAAAGGATCTAAAGCCTGACCTAGAACAGAAGAACCCTCCTCTCCCTTCCTCATACATATTCTCTTCGATTGTGATTTTTATCAATCATCTCATTATTGTATGTATTATCTCTTTCCTCAAATTAATGGAAAATCGTAGTTGAATCTTGTTGGATATACAAGACTGTTTAGTATAAGAGTTATTATTTAGTTTGTTTAGTGATTTAATGATTATTTAGTTTTCATAACAAGAGTGTTAAAGTTAATTATTTTAAAAGCAATAGTTATGACAAATTTCGTCACGTAACTCGGTACGAGTCGTGTGTTGTGCGTGTAGTTTAATTGTTGTGGATTGATGTCACGTTACTCGAACCTTCAGTATTTTGCTCATTGCCTGAGTATTGTTACATCATAGCGTCTCTTAGTTTGTAGAAAGTTCTAAGCCTCAGTTGGGGAATATATATATATATATATATATACATACATACAGGCGCCCAAGTGAGCGCAAGTTGAGTCAAGTCTGAAAACGTTATGTTAGTGAAAGTGAAGTTAGACTGCGTGATTATTAGTTTAGCCGTGACGGGCAATATTTAAAGTGAGTGTCACAGTGGTATTGTAATAACAGAGATAAAGGAGAATATCTTGTCAAAGGGTGTTCTAAAGTAAGTGAACCCGCCAGTGTGGACTTTTACGATAAGTTGTAAAACGAGCTTTAAATAATTCTCTTTTTACGTCAAAAGTCCACACAGGCTGGTTCAATTACTTTAGAACCCAACTGACAAGACGAATTATTTCTTCTCTCCTCTTTTATCATTATATAATCAGTGATAAATTCACTTAACTTACCCCTTGGGTTACCACAGTCGTATCCAAGCTTTAAATAATTGTCTCCGGGTGGTAACCTACGGGGTAACGTAAGTGAGCTTATTACTAATTATATTGTGATGACAGAAGAAAAAATAGAATTATTTAAAGCTTTAGATACAACTTTGATAACCAATAGCGAAACGGATTTTTGGACACAAGTTTGACTTATCTTGAATATATTATTTTAAAACAAGTGGATTACGTGTTCTTCGTTTATTGTTCAAACTTATTGCCAACTAGTCCCAGACACCTATTGTAGAATAATCCCAGCCCATTTATATTAAAACCCTGACAAATCTTAATATATACACCTGGAAAAAAGTTAAGCACCCCCAAATATTTTTCAGGATTGCTTATTGAAAATAAGGTTTAATTTTCATGATGTTGAGCAATGTTCATAATTTCAAACATAATTAAAAGGATGTGAGCGTTCAGGTGTGACATTTAAATCAGGCGCGTTTTTTCCCCACGTGCAACTTGCTCCCTTCTTCACGTCCATCAAATCCGTATTTAAGTCCCGAATTTCTGAATGCAAAATCATTTTAAGTAAGGATGGCAAGGAGACGGATTTCAGAGGCG
>NW_013666485.1:391642-399987 GCF_000517525.1 Limulus polyphemus
ATAATTTCATTTGATAAACACGTTTAGATTGAATGGTAATTTATAATCAGTCACAAGAACGTCGAATCTGAATCACTTGAAAAAAACACGGGGGTGCTTAACTTTTTTCCAGGTGTATATAAATGTTGAAATATTTCCTCCAGGAAAAGTTTTATACGAAGGATAATTGGTTTCGACATCACGCGTGGTTTGTCCTGTTTGCTTGGAACTATAATGTGTCACAATACACTTAAAAAAAACAGCTCCTTTCGAAATAATTCCAAAATGCACTTATACAAAATGACTTACAAAAGCCCAAAAGTCCACACTGTGCTGCTGACTTCTGACAACCAGAGAGAAATTAAAAGTTATATCTCAAGTTATAACATATAATCAAGCTTTTTATGGAAGTTCGTAAAAAAACAGTCCTTGAGATAACAGAATGTATAACTCTGAGATAAGTCACTGCCTAATTAACAGTTCTAACTCGGTAATTTTTACATTAAGGTGTAACCTGATCAAGACGTAAAACCAGTGCTTAATTTATAGAAAAAAGTACTGGATTCTTGTTGACAGGATTGGGGTGTGTGTGTGTGTGTGTAGTTTTGGAAGATCATTTAAACATTACATAACGTACTGTTTGGGATAGGACTGAAAGGGAGTATTTTTGTTGATTGTGTTAGTCAAATATTATTTCACAATGCAGCCGAAGCAGACTTAAAGTTGTAATGTTTTTGCCTTTAGAATAATAATAATAATAAAAATCCAAAAGAGGTTCCGAATCTCGGATGGTGGAGTTCTGGCGGAGATTGAGTCCTGCTTATAAGAGTTTGAAGCTTAGCTTTACATTAAACTACAAGCTCAATTCGTTAACATGTATTCAGAGGTGAATAAACAGGATAATATCTAAATATTTGTAAAAATGTCTCTTGTTGTTTAATTGGGCTACTGTTTCTTTTCTAAACTCCTTTTTCAATATGTGATTACTGAAAAAAATTACCGTTTCAGAATATGCACAAAAGTTATCTAGTCTATCTGACAGGCTAGAGGAAAGACAACTAATCCACAGCACTCGCTGCCAACCCTTGGAATATACTTGTTTGATCGATTAGTGGGATTTGACTGTCACTCTGATAGCGCACATCCAGAATTTGGTTTTAATATAAGAGTATATTATGTTGTATCCCCGAGTTGCAAGGAAGGATACATAAAATATAATCATGATACTGCAGTCGTACTAATATTAAACCGTGCAATAAAAAATTCGGTTTTAATATAAGAGTATATCATAGTGTATTCCTGGGTTGCAAGAAAAAATACACGTGTTTGTAAACATCTCATGAAACATTGTTGGCAAGGGTATCTGAATTCCTGGCAAGTACTATAAAACGTTTTGGGTAATTTCTCATTAATCGTTTATGCCAAGGAAAGCTATTTGAATAGCTTCAATGTATCTTTAAAAAGTTTTACTCTAAGACTTTGATTCGTCAGCTGAAATACAATGAAATTCGTGCCAACATTCTAGTATCCAAACATCAAATTATAATACTCAAACAAGCACTATTCTAACACTAGTAAAAGTAGTTTAAAAATGACTAAATATGTTGCAAGGTGTAGGAAATGTTGCAAGTTATGTAAAAAACTGATGTAACCTTGAAGATTACTATAATACTTAATTCCCCAGTACATACAGTACATTATTAATGTAGTTTTTATTTTAGATGATAAAATACAATAATTATTAAATTAAAAACCATGTTTCATAATAATTCATGGGAGAATAAAAACGCTGCTGTGTCTGTGAAAATAATAATAAAACAGGCCAAGCATTAATTATAAATGACCAGAAAATTCTTAACATGTCCACCATATTCTTTAGCCAGCTTTAAGTTTTAGGAGAAACTTTATATTTGGAATCTAAAAAATATAAGTTTACGAGAAGCAGCATGCTGCCCCCTAGTGGCACAGCGGTATGTCTGTGGACTTACAACGCTAGAAACCGGGTTTCGATACCCGTGGTGGGCAGAGCACAGATAGATCATTGTGTAGCTTTATGCTTAACTTCATACAAGCAACATGCTTTTTTTTTTTACAGAAAATCTCTTCGATTTCTCTTCTAGAAGTTCTCCAACTAGTAAATAATTTTTCACCTTTTAAAATCTTTTAAATCGCCTATCGGAAAGTTAACGAAAATTACAATATGCCAAGATTTTTTAGTGTGTTTAAAAATATCTGAAGAGGTTTCGAAAAGTAATTGAAATACAAGAGAAATGTAGTAATTACAAGCCTAGCAAATCAAACAGTAAAAAAAAGAAAGTCGTAAATGCTACATCTACAAATTGCTCTGATCTTTTATGTAGCTATTTTTGTAGGCTACATTTTCAGAAAGGCAATTTATTCATCTTGATTCAGTTATTAATATAAACTAATAAAAAGTAATTAAAATCTACAATATCAACACAAAAGCTAAAAGAGAGGTAAGAACTAAAAACTCTTCAATGTATCATTTAAATCGCGAATGCAAACGAATTACAAATTAAAAACTATAAAAAGGATACTAATGCCCTTTAGTTTCTTGTTACTTATTACTTTCTTATTAAATTAACATTTAGTTTTGTCTTGCGAGTCAGTTTGCATACTGATTTAATGCTTGCGAAAACATTTACTGTTGTGAAACGCCATGTTTTTTGTGTGCGTTTACATAATGATATACATTGAGCAATATCAGAAACTGGCTTATGACATTTTGTGCTCAAGAACCTGAAATATATTAATAAATTCTGTTTGACATTTAGTAAAAGAACACCTGTTTCTACTATAAAGTTAATAGAGCTATTAATCTTGATTACATCCCGACTCTTCTTTTTTTTTTATCATAATGTTATCTACATTTAAAGACGGAAATTCCGGATAGGGAAAATATTATTATATGACGTCATCGAGTCCAAGAAAGCCTCTTTACACTCGTTAGTTAACCTTGTAACAAACCTACTTTTAGAACGTTATCGACAAAAGACAATCATTTGTGTCACTGATAGTTTAAAATTTGTACCTAAGAAGTTAACAGCAAAATAAACCATCAACAAAAAGGTTTCCGTTGTCTACGTCACGTTACCAAAAGCAAAAAAAAAACAAAAAAAAACGCCGTGCACTTTTGGGCAGTGGGATTACTATTAGGATGATGGTCAAATCTTAGTATTCGTTCACACAAGAATAGCCCAGGAGTTAACGGTGGGTGATGTTAATTAGCTGCTTTCTTTCTAGTCTACCAGTTTAAAATTAGTGACAGCTAGTACAGACAGGCCTTATAAGCGAATATTTGAAAACAAACATATGAATGAAAATATAAATAAGAACAAATAACCCATTCTCAGTAGGAAACAAGAAATGGTGACAAGGATCGCGATAATAACGTCCACTATCCAAGTAGGAGCGTTGTGTAATCAAATGGATTTGAAATGCGTGTAGTTACATAAGTTACTCAAGTAAATATTTTAACACAGCAGATTTAAATGAACTTCGTAGCTTTGATTAATGTTTCCAATAACCTTCCTGCATCACACAGAAAACATTTATATGTCTATTGGAGCATGAATATTCTTAGCATACCCTACTGTAACATACAATACTGAATTAGAAAAGATATAAACTGAATGCTGAAATTTATTTTCAGCCGTTTGTGACGTAGACATTTTTTTTTCACGCAAAAATACACGGACCCTAATTTTGAACTGATAGACAAGAGCGAAGTCAACAGCACCCACCGCTAACTTTTTAGCTACCCTTGTCTCACTGAAGAGTGGGATTTCACTGTCACTCACATATTGCACCCGCGACCTCAAAGTAGGCAGCGCGTTTTTGCGGCAACGGGACATGGACTGTTAATTTTTTGTGTAGATTACACAGCAATTATATCTCACAACAAGAATTTTAAATTATTTAATACAAATGGTTAATTTGCCGCAAGGTAAGTTAAATTCTTGGCTTAGTGATATTGACTTGTTTCTTAATTTGAAGAGGAAAAATTGTATCTTAAAGATTTTTATGGGGTCTCTAAAATTGCGTACTGAAGAGTGACTTTTGAAGTCAAGAAACCGGTAGAATGTTAACTAAGTTACAAGAAGTCAGAAAATAAAAAATAAGATACAACACAAAACTTGGGCACTTGTATATGTGTTTTTTGCTATATACTCCAAAAATACTATTGAGTTTTCGTATTATCAGCAAACACAGGGTAGAATTAGAAAAATCAAATACTGCTAAAATTAAGTTTTACCCAAGACTTGAAAAGTTTTGTACCCTAAAAGGTGTATTTTTCTTAGCAAAGCCACATCGGGCTATCTGCTATGTCCATGGAGGGGAATCGAATCCCTGATTTTAGCGTTGTAAATCCGAAAGCTTACCGCTGTTCCACCGAGGGACGTACCCTAAAATAATGCTACAATCTTGAAATGTGAAATATAAATTCCAAGTAGAGATACTTAAGTTTTAGCAAAACATTTAATAAGGATTGATGAATATCAGAAAATTTTATTTAATATCTATTTTATCAAATGGTGAGAGAAAATAAAATATGACTTTCTGTTTCAGGAGCTTCCAAACTACATTAGAAAAACATCATAATAAAAATATTTAGGTTGTAGATAGGAAACTAAAGCACGGATGTATGACAGAGCACTAAACTATTGATAAAAGAAATTCATGCACCTTAAAATGATCTCGGTGCGTACCATCATGCTTCCCGTGATGTTTTTAACAGTGACGCAATAGCTTTGTTAGACAACGACGTAACAGTATTGTTAGAACACCATTATCTACACTCAAACGTCTTTCACGATCAACAGGCATTGTTGCCCGAAGCATTTGCCAACTCTGAAAATCTAAATACAAACACTTTTTAACTGCAGGGGTTTAAATGGTAAGTTAAAGGAAGGTTGGTTGCTTTTCATTTTTACTACCTGTCTTTTACGTAACAATAGCTTGTCCTGAACACAATACGCATATTTTGGAAGGATGTTTTTGTTAGATGTAAGTTGGTGTTTTCTTCAGACGATCCAAGAAGCCTAACTTTGACAATATCACTGTCAATCCCAAGTCACTTCCATCCCTGATCTTAAACTAACCTATCTGTTGTGAAACATAAGCTCAACATGAAGCATGACCAAAGACAAAGACAAAATCTAGTAACACAACCAGCGTTCAAGATGGAACAAAGCAGATATTTTGTAACATTACAAAACCGAATTCTTTCAAATAATTGTATAAAACAAATATACTATTACATAACCAAGGTTTGAATAATTTGTATGGCAAACACGACTTCATTCAAGCAAGTGACATAATTTTCGAATAGACGCCACTTTTATGAAAGAATGAATTTTGAAATGAAAGGAATTCGAACTCGCTCATTTCTGGATTAAATCAAATAAGTCAGTTATTCATCACGAATACGCTTTTCTTAGTATAAGTAAATAGTAATATAACAAACTGAATATGGTACAGTCTGTATTTATTCTACAATCAAAATTACGTTTACTGAAGCCGACACTTTGCACAACGTTCTGAAACCAATACAGCACGACGCACAGAAGCTAACAACCTTGTACAACGAACTGAAGCCAACCAACACTGTACGACGCGCAAAGTATAACACGGAACGGTTTTTTTGTTTTTTATTAATAATTCTTTAAAATGCTATTCAAGGAATGTAATATAAATTTTATAATGTGTAAACTGTGATGAACTTTATGTCGGTGAAACATATAACTGAATATGAATAGTTTAAGGATGAATTTACATAAATTATAGACGCACTGAAGCCAACATCTTGCACGACGCACTGAATGATCAAAGCAACTAAATTAACTATTTAGTCAAAACTCTTCTTGAACGATTGTTTTTGTTTGTTTGTTTGTTTTTAATTATGCACAAAGCAACACAAGGGCTATCTGTGCTCTGCCCACCACGGGTATCGAAACCCGGTTTCTAGCGTTGTAAGTCCGCAGACATACCGCTGTGCCACTGGGGGGCCTTCTTGAACGATGAACAGAAGTTAATATCGTACACGATCTTCCAGAAAATACTTTCAAACTTGCCATAGAAAGGCTACGATAATCATTTCTGATACAAATATCTAACAGAGTTATTGTGTATATTAATTTTAACACGATAGTTTCAGATTAAACGGGTCGTGAAAAAAATATACATACTCCTTCATGGAAAAGTTAAACAGCACAAACGACAACAGCGAAGAAAAAAAACCCACTAAATTTTTCGAAACTGGACATTTTTCAAACTGAACATTGTTAAGTAAAGCTTGCAATTTTAATACACCCGGTTACATATATTTAGCCTAGTCGAGGATTCAACTGTATGTTAGTGTACACTACTTGAAAGTCAAAAGGCTTTACCAGTTCTTCACACATTTCGTTGTTCGTTTTGAAAAAGTAAAATAATAAACACAACTGCTTTGCTTAAAGATATTTTTAACTGGTGAAAGTTTTTTTTTTCTACTTAGATCATATTTATGTAACATATAAAACCCTCACTGTGTTGCTATCATTGAAAAGAAGGACCGACCTGTCTTCCACAGTGCACTGATAACCTACGTGAACTCTTGGACGTAACATCAGAAGGTTATACGGTCGACGATATTAAAGGCAGACATTGGTCATTAAGGAAGTTATTGACTGTAGATTGTGGGAGGTGCCAAATATCTTATGAATGATATATATTTGCATTACCTAAACCTACATCAACGCAAATTGATAGAAATAAATAATAACAACAAATGAGTGGTGTTAAAGTAAATAAAATGTGTTGTTAATCCCCTTTCTTTAACTCTGATTTCTCAATGACTCCTATATATTGATACATTTAACCGACTAAATCTCCTTTGCACCATAACATTTGTTGTTCCTGCAGTTTGATAACATAAATAGCTTCTCAACCAGTCCGGTGTCTATCGTATCCCATCTGGCTTGATGAGCCCTGATATTGGGCGAAGGGCCTTGTCAGCATTGGATATAATAGATATAGTGTGGCTCACGTGTATGTTATTACAAGCTAAGTACCCGTCCTTTGTCCAGGTTATGGACTTAAAAAATGAGGGGGTGGATGCTATGATAAATAACACAAAAAATCGTAACTTTCACACAATTTATTTATAACATATTATTACAGTATTCATTATTACCTCACCAAAGGTTTTGTATCAGCTTTAACAACTCAATATGTATATACTTCAAACATGGTCAGGATGACTTTGTAGGAAGAGGTAGCAGAAAAAGAAGTGGCAGTAAGGGTGTTATCTGTTACTTGCTTTTAACACCCAGCTCTTAATTAATGTCCTTCCTCAGTTTTTCACGTGATTAATTAATAGACAGTCATTGGCCGCAGAAAGTGTCTTACGGGCCGAAGTTGAAAGATCACGGGTCAAAGTAGGAACTTGGTATAGCTCAAAACACTAATCTTCGTATCAGCCTTGTGGTGTCTGTTGGAATATAAACTTCAGCTTGGTTTATGCATTATTGCAATTGTGGAGGGCCATTTATTCATTACATCTATAAGATGTTTGTGTGACCCCCCCCACCACACACACACACACACGGTGTGTATTTTATGTTATATAGAATTTAATAAAGTTTTTTTTCGGTGTAAGGACTTTACGCTATCTATGAATGTAGTTAACGTCAACTTACGTCAAAGATAATAAATGCTCAATAACAGCAATAATGGGGGTGGAAGAAGTTATGAACCCCCCAATAACATGCCCCTTGTTCCAAACTATCATCTCACAAAATGTGGTTGCGATTGGTCCAACGACCTAGAAGTAGTTAGATAACAGACAAACAGACAGACACATAGATTTTTGTGCTTTATATATTAGGTCGTCAAGAAATTAATGTCGCGTTTTGGAACACTTTCATTAACCCCCCCAAAAAACGTACATCACGTATAATAGTTAAACGAACCACCTAAACGTCACATTAATGTATCCTATATAATGTGTAAAGTTTAGTATACTCTAATCCTGCACTTTTTGGAGAGAGTGAACAATGCCACGAAAAAGTGAACGGGCTAGCAGTCATACTGAGAGAGGAGGGAAGGACGTGGACGACCCTCCACGATGGGTGAATGGGTCGGCCACTTCTGGCTCAGTTAGCGTGTCGCACGACATGGAATTTGATAGAGATTGTGCCGGCAAACGAGTGAGATCTGATTCAGGATCAAGTGTCGAATCCATCGGACACAAAAAGTCAACTCCAGATAGAAAACAAATATTTTTGTAACATCGCCGGACGTCAATATTGCGAAGGTCAATCCAATGCTCTTAAATATCATTAAGGGCTCTATTCATTGGGCCC
>NW_013666486.1:0-5773 GCF_000517525.1 Limulus polyphemus
GATTCATTAGTTGTGTATAAGGTTGTAATGTGCAACAAGCATTGATTCATTAGTTGTGTATAAGGTTGTAATGTGCAACAAGCATTGATTCATTAGTTGTGTATAAGGTTGTAATGAGCAGCAGGCACTGATTCATTAGAATTACTAATAATTCAAAACGTTAAATAACATTCCTAATTTCCTGAATAATCTTAAATTCTTCAATTAGATCATCTCTAACAGTTCTATTTTTTCAAGTGAAAACAAGCTCAGAGATCTTAACTTATCCTCGTCCCAGGTATCATCCTGGCAGCCCTCTTCTGAAATAAAAACTAGTCTTTTATCTTTCATCCTTTGTCCTTAGACAAATGTGACTTTTTTTTGTCTGTATATAAAAAAATAAAAATAAAACGTTTCCAAGTTGGTTTGTTAGGCAGAGCTTAAACGTTGCTTAACCCATCCTTACACAGTAAACGCAATTTTGAGCTCGAATTAAAGTTTCAGGACCAAGAATCGTTCCTTCCGACTGAGGTGATGTTAAAGGAAAGTAAAGAAAAGAAAAAATCTAATATCTTATTCGAGGTTTATGGTTACAGTTTAATTTAAAAATTGATGATAGCATAAAATGTTAAGACAAACGTAATAAAAATAAACGAAGAAATTGGGCGATATATTTTCATCTTGGGTCTATGCATGCTCGTTGGTTGAGGCTCGAATGTGATATCTGATACCAAATTATCTTGTGATCTTAAAGGTTTATCTTCGTGTAATTGTTGTTCGTGTCATAGTTTGTAATAGTAGAAAGTTTGATTTAAAATAGTGAATACAAATTCGGAATGTTGACACAACGCCCACAATAAATCGTTTGGTTTGTTCTGAATTTCGCGCAAAGCTACACGAGGGCTATCTGGGCTAGCCGTCCATAATCTAGCAGTGAAAGACTAGAGGAAAGGCAGCTAGTCATCATCACCACCCGCCAACTCTTGGGCTACTCTTTTACCAACGAAAAATGGGATTGGCCATCACATTATATATGTATGTGGACTTACAACACTAGAAACCGGGTTTCGATACCCGTGGTGGGCAGAGTACAGATAGCCCATTGTGCAACTTTGTGCTTAATTACAAACAAAACAAACCGTCACATTATTATATTGTCCTCACGGCTTAAAGGACGACCATGTTTGATGGGACGGAGAATCGAACCTTCAGATTGCGAGTCAAGCGCCCTAACCACCTGGCCATGCCGGGTCCCGACAATAGAACTAGAGAGGATCTGTAAACTGGGGGTTTTATCTTTCGAAACTTGAAACGAGTAGAATGTCAGTAAGATGACCCCTCCTTTATGTCACAGTAGAAGAAATATATATAACTATGTACATAAACTAACACTAAAGAAGGATAAAAAAGAATATAACCATGAATATTTCCTCGAGCTTTCTACAAATTTCGTAGCGCGTGATACGAGCACCACTGCGGGACTCGAATCCCCAATTTTAGTATTGTAAGACTGTAAAGTTACAGTTCACTCAATAACGGACATATATAAGAATAAATGTGTAAAATAGGTTCGTAGGCTCTGTTTTTTTTTCTTTATGGTTATCATGAACTAAATAATATACATAAAGGACATCAAGTAGATTAAAAGAGTAAAAAAAAAGACAAACAATGCCAGAAACTCTTATGATAATAATAATAATAATGAAAAATTTTCGTGTTTATTTTTTTATTTTAATGTGACGGTTAACTTGAAGTTTTATTACCCGTAGGGTCGGGCCTTCAGACCCATTGCATGAATAGCTTTACCCTAAAACAAACATTTTCTGTAAATAACGTACCTGCTGATAAAGTAACCTCAAGTTAACCAAGCCCTGCTTTATAATAACCAAACAACAAAAACATTGTGAGGAGCTCATAAACTGGACAGCACGTATTAATAAAAAATGGTAATCGTTCGAACCGGAAATAATTATTGGAACCATGACCGTAATTCAGATTTTACAGCGTGATTCAAAATCAAGAAATGCTTGATGATTTTAATATAATTTGTTTGTTTGTAATTAAGCACAAAGCTACACGATGGGCTATCTGTGTTATGTCCACCACGGGTATGCCACTGGGAGGCTAATCGTAATTAATTGGGTTATTTGATTTAAAAAAAAAATCACAAAAAATGAATAAAAAAAATATTTGACATCACGTGACAAATTATGACGTCACTTCCTGTTATGGGAAACGTAAGCCTTTGACAGAAGCATTCGCTTATTCAAGTCACTGGAAATATAATAAATATATATACCTGTGACTGGGATTAAAGTGACTTTATGTAGTGCAGACCATATAAATGATGTTCACGAACGTTGTTTACGTCATTTAAGTATCCAACATAAATGTAATGGCGAGCACTTGATGATGTAAAACGAGAAGAGTTATTGTTAGCTTAGTATCGTATACAATAAAACACAATTCAACGATTTGTATGACATGTACTTAACGACCTAAGAGATTATGTTGAGTAGAGGAGTTCGAAATTTAAAGATGTCCTCTTGACGTCTGAGGGAGCTAATCAGTGCGCGTTGCAATAGATATTTTGTGTACCAGGGATTTACTCTACAAGGGACAATGGGATTCCCTTTGATGAACAGTTTGCGATAATCTGACATACGAACTAATTAAACTCTAGAATAACATTGGATTTATGTAACGCTTGTTGGTTGAATTGGATGATAAACTGGTCTTTACGACTTCTTTATCCTTGCGAAGCTCCTATATATATATATATATATAACTATACAACTATAGTTCTGTTCTTAACCTGTCTTATTTCCTTCATTTGATCAATTGAAGCTTTTCAAATATACTGACACGTGATCAATTAATTTCCTTAAAGCTTTAATAAAATAGTTAATGATAAAAATATCCCAAGTGCGTCTCAGTTTTTGTTTTACTTTGAATATATGTCGTATACCTACTTTTATTACTGTTAATTTTATTATTATAAAGATTGTTTTGTATTGTTAGGTTAATATAAGGAATAGCCTGAGTACCCCAAACTGGCCGAACATCGTGAGATATTATTGGGTTTACGGCCAAAAGTATTGTTAACAGCAAGAGTACCTAATTAATGAAACAATGTATTCTAGCCTTTAGAACGTTAGTATAATATATTTAATTAACTATACTAACTCATTGCTAGGTCGATGTCTAGTTTCACTTCGACTTGGTAGATTGCACTGATCAGAAGAAAGTATTAATTATGAGTGAGATACTCTAATACTATATCAATGGTATAGTCTAATACTATATCATTATATACTCTAATACTATATCAATGGTATAGTCTAATACTATATCATTATATACTCTAATACTATATCAATGGTATAGTCTAATACTATATCATTATATACTCTAATAATATATCATTATATACTCTAATACTATATCAATGATATACTCTAATACCATATCAATGATATACTCTAATACTATATCATTATATACTCTAATACTATATCAATGGTATAATCTAATACTATATCATTATATACTCTAATAATATATCAATGATATACTCTAATACTATATCATTATATACTCTAATACTATATCATTATATACTCTAATACTATATCAATGATATTCTCTAATACTATATCAATGATATTCTCTAATACTATATCAAGGATATACTCTAATACTATATCAGTGGTATAGTCTAATACTATATCAATGAGATACTGTAATACTATATCAGTGGTATATTCTAATACTATATCAATGAGATACTGTAATACTATATCATTATATATTCTAATACTATATCAATGATATACTCTAATACTATATCAATGATATAGTCTAATACCATATCAATGATATACTCTAATACTATATCAATGATATACTCTAATACCATACTTAATGACGGAGTTTGTCAGTACTTTTCTTTCGAGCCAATTACTTGTGCCATTTTTCGTGTACCGAAATCACTACCCACTGTTTTTATGTTTCAAATACTTGAATGCATGGAAATTCATTGCACACGATTTTAATACGATATTTTTGAAACAATATTTTGTTCACATACAGTTTTGTAGATCAATCCTACCAGCGCATTAATCGAGGGGGTGATGACAACATTAACATAATTTAACGGGGTAGAACATCTCTAATTAAATTAATCCAGTGGGATAACACACTACATTTACATAATGGAAGGAGCTGAAATCTCTCTATTAACACATGATGCGTTTTGTTCATTTTGTATAACTCTAAAGCAATGGCAATCCTTAGGATCGCCCTTCCGCATTCAGTATTTAAAAGTCCACAAACTAATCTTAGCTGTGACCTTAATCTTTTAAGTGCGTCAGCCAAAAGATTACTTTTTTTTTGTTACAGCTGTTCTATATATCTGATAAAGCAGTCGTAATCCATTTCGTGATCTGGGAACATTTTTTGTTTCAAAAGCTGTTCTTGAAATACGATCGAGAAGTCATTTTGAAACCTTTTGGCAGAACGTCATGCCGTTACGGTTTCGAACAAAGATTATAATGTACACTTTTCCTCAGAGTCCGAAACACCAACAAGTTGACAAGTTTTGAAGAGACACTAAAAAGTTAATTAGTTTTCTCCCCAGAAGGAAGTGGTAACTATATATATATATATAACAAACGCATCGAGCAGAGGGTGGGCGTTGATCCATAGAATCCTGAGAGAGTCTGAATCTATGATTTCACAGATTAGTCAGAGCATAGTTCTCTCGTGAAATGACTAAAACGATGAGAAATAGAGCAACTTTTCGTCACGTTTATGTCACTTAATTAACTTACGTATAAATTTAAAACGAATGGGAATTTTTGGTGTTAAGACGTGAGTAAATGTACAGAAACTGTGAAGAGAAAGTTGTGAAGAAACATCTTTAAAAATCCACGAGAAAAAAAAAAGACCTTTATGGAAAATACCCGAAAAAACTAGGAACAGTATCTGCGATTGAATATATAGAATAAGTCGCCTTACAATAAGAACTTAAAACTTTGAAAAAGATTAAGGCATTTAGAGGAAGTACGAAGGTGAAACCCAATAAAACATTTAGAGAAAAGAAGGGAAATCGAAAACAAAACGTCAGGACTTAAAGAGGATAAAAAAAGGAAAATAAAAACGACAACAAACAAACTCAGTAGGATAAACAAAGGTAAAAATAAAAGGACAGAAGATGGAAAAATAAGGAAAGAAAGAGAAACAAAGGTAAATACAAAAGGACAGAAGAAGGAAAAAATGGAAAGAAAGAGAAACAAAGGTAAAAATAAAAGGACAGAAGAAGGAAAAAAGGAAAGAAAGACAAACAAAGGTAAAAACAAAAGGACAGAAGAAGGAAAAAATGGAAAGAAAGAGAAACAAAGGTAAAAATAAAAGGACAGAAGAAGGGAAAATGGAAAGAAAGACAAACAAAGGTAAAAACAAAAGGACAGAAGAAGGAAAAAATGGAAAGAAAGAGAAACAAAGGTAAAAATAAAAGGACAGAAGAAGGAAAAAAGGAAAGAAAGACAAACAAAAGAAGAAAAAATGGAAAGAAAGAGAAACAAAGGTAAAAATAAAAGGACAGAAGAAGGAAAAAAATGGAAAGAATAAGAAACAAAGTTAAAAACAAAAGGACAGAAGAAAGAAAAAAATGAAAAGAAAGAGAAACAAAGGTAAAACAAAAGGACAGAAGAAGGAAAAAAATGGAAAGAATAAGAAACAAAGTTAAAAACAAAAGGACAGAAGAAAGAAAAAAATGAAAAGAAAGAGAAAC
>NW_013666486.1:6220-8873 GCF_000517525.1 Limulus polyphemus
TGGCTGAAAGGGTGAGCATGTTTGGTGGGACGGGGATTCGAACCCGCGACGTTCAGATTGCCTTAACCGAGCGCTTTAACCACCTGGCCATCACACTACTTGAAACAACAACACTCGCACGTGGTTATCGAGTATTTATGATATACAGACCTTCAAGGGTTTGTTTCTTTTGAATTTCGCGCAAAGCTACACCAGGACTATCTGCCCTAGCCGTCCCTAATTTAGCAGTGTGAGACTAGAGGGAAGGCAGCTAGTCATCACCGCCAACTCTTGAGCTACTCTTTTACCAACGAATATAACGTCTCCACGGCTGAAAGGGCGAGCAGGTTTGGTGGGACAGGTATTCGAACCCTCGACCCTCAGATTGCGAGTCGAGCGCCCTAAATTACCTGGCCATGCCGAGCCTCCAATCGGGTAGAAAAATCTCATTTTGGCCACATAGTACCATTTAACTTAGCTCACTTTAATTTCTTGTAAACGCTAGAGTTTTAGCTGCAAGTTTATTCCTTTGTCTGACAGTCATATTTTCCTTTCAGCGTACGTTACAGCACATCAAGAATTCTGATACTCGTCTCGTTAGTAGGCATTATTCACGGGATGCCTGTTCTATTACTGTGTACACCAGTGCAAGATTTTATAGTAACGATTTTCAACCCTTCTGGATTATTCGGTAAAACTTAATGCAAAAATTGGCCTGATCTTATAAATAACGCTAAATAATCACCTACTTGCTCATTTTTCGTACCTATGAAGAAACACAAACCCAGTATTCACGAATCTGAAGTAACAGTACAGGCGAATAACAGTGGGTCAGTGGTAAGTTCGAAGGCTTATAACTCTAAAAATACGGGTTTGATACCCAATTTTTCGTACCTACGAAGAAATACAAACCCAGTATTCACGAATCTGAAGTAACAGTACAGGCGAATAACAGTGGGTCAGTGGTAAGTCCGAAAGCTTACAACTCTAAAAATATGGGTTTGATACCCGTGGTGGGCAGAACACGGGTAACCCCTTTTTTTACACTTTCAAATCATTTTCTATACTTTGAAGAAAATTCCAGCCTTTAAGCCTCGCGCTTATCACGTGATATCCACACGTCCTCTGACGATAAAAACAATACAAACGACTTGATATAAACGAACATAACCTGTAACAATTTGTTAGAAAAAGTAAGTTTATAGCTAAACTGTATTCATTGCAACATTTAAATCTCTAGTCCAAGTAACGGTAAATCACTATATTTTGTACATTAGGGTAATCATTATCATTTGGTTCACTCTTCGTCAGATCTGATTATACAAAAAAAAGACCAAATAACACATTAAAACACAGGAAGGGGAGCAGGGAGAGGGATCGTTCCCCCTAGGGAGCAAGGAAGAACTGTAAAAATTAATTTCAAATAGAGGAATTTCCATTTAGAGATTATAAATATTTATTCGTCAAATATTTCAAAGAAACGTTTATACTGTTTAGTTTCATTCACGTGTGAGTGATATCTGACAGTTCCAGGTGTTAAATTAGGAACAGATACCCCTCGTGTAGCTTTGCTCGAAATTCCAAACAAACATACAAACAGTTCCATTATATTGAAAATATTTTACGTGATTTCGTAAATTCACTGTTAGTTGAACGTTTTTTTTTTTTGTTACTGTAGTTTTGGGCACAATTGATCGAAGTATTGGCTAATTACACTCAAACCAAACGGTTCCGAATTAGCGTTTATTTGTTTGGTTGTGCTTCAATTTCAAGTTACTGGAGAACTGTCTGAGCTAAGAGTCCCTAATTTTGAAGTGTTAGACTAGAGGGGAAGCAGTTAGTAAACACCAATCACCGCCAGCTCTTGGTGTACTCTACTTAACTAGTGGTATTTCATTATCATCCGCATACAAAACTCCAAAGTGCCGGATGTGAGCCATGGAGCCCCAGATCCAAAGTCTGATACCCTCGGGCCTCCTTTTTGAATTAGGTTCAACTGGAAATAGCACACACACACACGTTGATAACACTGTGTTTTTTAGCATCAGTTGTGTTAAGAAACATTTTATCTTAAGACTGGAATCGAGAGTTGGAAAATACCGACTTCATTCTATTGATCATTTGTGCTTTTTTGTTCTGAATTCAGAATATTCGGCGAACATATTCAAGTAACAAGAACCTTAAACTTTGTCTTGACCGCTGATTGTTTTACTTTATTTTTACATAGATTGTACCGGTAAATTTTACTTGATTTTTACATAGTTTGTACCGGTAAATTTTACTTGATTTTTACATAGTTTGTACCGGTAAATGTTACTTTATTTTTACATAGTTTGTACCGGTAAATTTTACTTGATTTTTACATAGTTTGTACCGGTAAATTTTACTTGATTTTTACATAGTTTGTACCGGTAAATGTTACTTTATTTTTACATAGTTTGTACCGGTAAATTTTCCATATCTGATGATGAGAATTTATGATCAAGCATTCGAAAAAAGGAAGAAGAAAAAAAAACTGCATTGTAACAAGCTCTTGTTACCCATCATTACAGACGTGTTATACGTGTTATAGTTGGCCATAAATACCCTACACGATAAATCAATGTCCAGTCACAGTGGCATAGCTTTGGTTTCAAAGGTGAAAGGGACAGTTTCTGTAGCTCGCGTATGCGTG
>NW_013666486.1:9626-17114 GCF_000517525.1 Limulus polyphemus
ATTATCGTTATGTCCAGTTTCAGTGGCGTAGCTCTGGTTTCAAAAGTGGGGGGAGCACTTTCTGTAGCTCGTGTATGCACGAGGGAATTCTTACTAAAGAAATGTATTTTATTCCTTAAAAAGTGGGGACATGCCCCCGTAAAATTATCGTTATGTCCAGTTTCAATGACGTAGCTTTGGTTTTAAAAGTGAGGGAGCACTTTCTGTAGATCGTGTATGCAAGAGGGAATTCTTACTAAAGAAATGTATTTTATTCCTTAAAAAGTGTGGGGGACATGCCCCCGTGGAAAAATTATTACTATGTTCAGTTGATTTGTTATTAAATTTGACGTAAAAGGGTTTTTATTTTTCTATGATATATGGTAGAAAGTAAACAATGTTATCAATATCATTATATTTAAGGAGTAAATTGGGACTGCTCAGAATATTGAATTTATTTTCACCCACAGTCACAAATTCACAACTTGTCACTGCTATGGAAAGTAAGCGTATTAGAACTGCTGAGTTAGTTTAGATTATTTGGTAAAAATAATGTCATGCTCAACCCACGAAACGATAACGAATAAATTGCTACAAGGTATGTTCACTTTGACACAAGCTGTAGGCCTAAGGTTAGAAACAATGTCTGAACGGAAATTCCGAATCTAATGGTACGCCTAACTTACAAATAACCCTAGTTACAGAATTTCTTTGCTAATCGATCGATTAACCTAATAGAGAAGATAACTCTCACTGCAATGAATTGAATCACTATCTAAATACTTCACTGAATTCTCACTGCTTCTTTACTCATATTTATATAGTAACTCACTAAACAAATTTTCCAGTGACGTTATACACCCTCTAGCAAACAACTAAATTAAAATGCTGAAAATAAGGCTTACAAAAATATATTCAGGGAAAATAAAAGCTTAAAAGACAATACCCAATTTACTGAGCTGTGGTTGAACTATTATGTATATTTTTCTTTCTCGGCAGTATAGGATTTGTTTTGTACTTGTAAAATAAATAAAAAAATGACAGATAATTGTGTTTTTTTACACGACTAAGCGGCACCTGCAAGACAGTGAGTCCAACAAGTTCTTACTGGCATCAGGTCTTTTTTAAGTTGACATCTTAGAACAGACGAATGTGTGAAGTCGAGAAAATAAAAAGAATGAATGCTTTCAACACCTATAAGTCAATAAACATTGCGAATGGAGCGACCCCTAGCGAGCACAGAGGACAGGACGGTACTCACAGGGGGGTCGTTTAGCGGCTCGTGTTTGTAAGCCAGTGCGTCGGAGGCTCAGTACGTAAGTTTGTCGTCGGAGCAGAACCGCTATTCTTGTAGAGTTTTAGCGAGACCTCCGGACCTTAACAGATTTCTATGGGTGAGTACGTATATATGTTTCCGTAAATCTTCGTTTACGTTTGTTCCATTTTATGTGTCGTAATTTCTCGTGACAATAAATGTGAAAACGGATTATGAATTCACGTATCATCCTTTTCGAGTACGCCTCTCGGACACAATATGATAGATACTATGATATACGGTAAAAACTAAAGATATATTAAGTTGTGTTTCATGATAGTCAAACTATGGATTAGTAGGCTAGCTTTTCTGCCTGCTGGTGACGACAGGTCATTATTATATTCGGTGATGCCTGACGTTTCATTATTTCTGTGTAATTAAGGTTTCCGTGATTAACACACAAGTAATTGATAGTGGAACGGAGAACTACAGAAAAGCTTATTAAATAACGGTAACTTGAAATATTTGAGATTCCAACGTGAATTCGTCATTACATAGGCTAACAAACACAATGTAATTACTGAGAGCTCGCGCCTGACTCTTTAAACTGGACAAGTGTGAAATATTGATTACGAAACAAATTCCGTAAAATGAAGTGGTCGTCAACTTTTTTTTTTTTAGTAAATAGTCTAGATTCATGGTTGGATCTTCGCACAAGAACGTTATCTTCTGTGACCTTTTTAAACCCCAAACATGATATTAGGCCTAAGAAGCGTATTTCTTACCCATCCCCTATGTATCATAAATCGTTATTTAACTTTTAGTTACCTTTATTTGAAAGAGGATGATAAATTTCCAGTTTGTTTGTTTCTTGAATATTTCGCGCAAAGCTATTCAAGAGGTATCTGCTCTAGCGGTCCGTAATTTTGAAGTGATAGACTAGCGAGCTACTCTAATGGAATAGTAGGATTTGACCTTCACTCTTATAACGCACCCATGGCCCCCAAAGTAACGGAACGCAAACCTTAGAACCTCGGATCCCCAATGTAGCACGCTAACCACTGAGCCTTACTCGGTCCTAACAACATTTGACCCTAAATATGTTTGCTGTTAAGGGCTATCTATGCTGTGTCCATCGCAGGTATTAAACTCTGAATGTTAGCATTAGAAATCTTCTAGCCTACCGTCAAGACAGCGGTAGGTGGGAGCCAACCTTAATTTGGCGAACAGTTTGAGGAACCTAATCTGATACCTTGTTGGTCACTGAAACTTCGAACTGGTCCATCTTTGACCGCGAATATCTTGTCCATTTCAGTTTGTACGACTGATACCTTATAACGTTGAGGTGAATTCTGCAACATTTACGGTTAAAAGTTATTAAAGTTAAAAAATAAAAATAAATCTCTCTCTAGCCTATCAATTCAAAATTAGGGACTGCTAGCACAGATGCTTTCTATATGATGTACATCGTTACAGGGTATCCGGAAATGACGTTAAGAAATACTGTAATGTACTTCCGTTGGTCTAATGGAATCCCAGAAGCCATTTTGTTAACATGATTACCAAATACACTATTTATTATTTTAATGTAAGAGTTTAGAATACAAAAGATTGCTTCTAGTACTATTTTTTGGATCACTGAATTTAAAACAAGATGTTTTGTATTCAGCTATCGAGTATTTCACTGTAGTTTAACAAAGATGTTTTGTATTCAGCTATTGAGTATTTCACTGTAGTTTAACAAAGATGTTTTGTATTCAGCTATTGAGTATTTCACTGTAGTTTAACAAAGATGTTTTGTATTCAGCTATTGAGTATTTCACTGTAGTTTAACAAAGATGTTTTGTATTCAGCTATCGAGTATTACACTGTAGTTTAACAAAGATGTCTTGTATTCAGCTATCGAGTATTTCACTGTAGTTTAACAACGATGTTTTGTATTCAGCTGTTTGTGTATTTCACTGTAGTTTAACAAAGATGTTTTGTATTCAGCTATCGAGTATTTCACTGTAGTTTAACAAAGATGTTTTGTATTCAGCTATCGAGTATTTCACTGTAGTTTAACAAAGATGTTTTGTATTCAGCTATCGAGTATTTCACTGTAGTTTAACAAAGATGTTTTGTATTCAGCTATCGAGTATTTCACTGTAGTTTAACAAAGATGTCTTGTATTCAGCTATCGAGTATTATAATGTATAACTGCTTGCTATATACAATATCGGAAGAAAAAAATACGGAAGCGATGAGGAAATGGAGTAAAATAGGTAAATAGAAATATCCCTTCCTTCCTCATTATGTGACAATGAATGGCACCGGATTACAGCCACATCTCGTAAATATTCCGATATGAATATTCTTGATTGCTAAATAGGCTGATGTGAAAACTGAGAAAGTCAAAAGGCGACCAGTTGGCCTGGAGAAATGGCGGGAAGTATCACAGGACACTTGTAACAATATTTCTCAACCTTAGACCGACAAACTGAGAACAAAATATAATGATCTGTGTACAGCAAGGGGTCTCAAGATAGTAATGTATTGTACAACGTATTCGCTTTTCTTTTGTGCTTTCTGTGATAATACTTTGTATTAACATAATATTAACGAAGAAGAAGGAAATTTTGGTCCAATTAGACCGCTCTAATTTAAACTGAACACTAAAACATTCAACTCCAGCCCTCACCAATCAATAAATTCACCAATTAGTTGCCCATTTACTCGTTGTGTGTGTGTGTGTTTTCACAATTATCTCCATTACTGTATAGATACATATATGTCCTACACTCGACTCATTTACTGTACATCTTCTTTATCAATATCTCCCTCCTCCCACTGATTTTACTCCAGAAAATTGCGAGTTACTGTAGGCGTTTTAATTTCCTTATTACGTTTAGTAACGTGATTTTATTTTAGAGGTACGTTTTTTACTATTTCATAGAAGACTTCACTAATTGTGTGTGCTGGAGAGAGTTGTTATGAACTTCACATTGGCCAATAGCGTTACGTAAATCTTTTTTTCATGTACCGACAGACAGACGGTTGGATGAAGAAGAGCTGTAAGCTACGCCAGGAGGCGCTATTTGAGACCATTTATCGAGTTAACACGTGTACCAACGCATTTAATAGAAATTTGTTTCAAGTTCTACAGGCACAAAGCACTGTCCATCGAGGCTTAGCAGTCTGAACAGGATGACAGATAGTTCTGTCCTCAGGGTTAATGTCACGTCAGATTTGTCACGACAAAAACAGACAGGAGACTGTCACGTTACAAGTAACGAGAGTGACTCTTTGGGAGCCTATGACAAGTTGAAGTCCCATAAGGGCTAGAAGAAGAAAAATAAACGTAAGTTCAACTAGTAATTATGTTTCCCTCGCCCAAACAAATGAAGTAATAGACTAGACCTGATGGATGTAGTGACGAAAAGAAATTTGGCAGCTTAACCCGGGCTCTTTCTTAGTCTCTAAAATTTATGTTTAAAGATAGCCAGATAGATCTGAGCTATAATCGTGCTGAGCAATATAAAAATTTAAGTAGGCATGAGCTCAGTATTAACATTTTCTTCCAATAGGTAGCGCTTTCGCAATATTAAAGCTGTTCTTTAGCCAACAACACCCGATTTTCTAAATTTACTACATTAATCCCAAAATTAAAAAACAACAACAACAACAACAAAAAAAAAAATCGAGTATTTTTTGTTTGGTGAGTGAATTTAGTGTTAAGAAACCACTATCTATCGGAATAAAATTTTAGTCCCGAGTTCACGTTCTCTTAATTTTGTTTGCCCCTCGCCCCATGGCTCAGCAACAAGTCTGAGGTCTTAAAACGCTAAGAATCAGGTTCCGATACTCCCGGAGGGCACAGCACAGATAGCACATTGTGCAGCTTTGAACGTAAAAACAAATAAACTTTATTCATTACTAGCTGGACGGAAGTTATGTAAATTTATAATTAATGAAAGGTTATCTTAGGACATGAAAAGTTGCTTCCCTTATATGTAATTGTAAAAAAAACACGCAAAAACATCCATAAAAACTGCAAAACACAAAATGTGAAACCTCAACTTTGCATGTATCTCTGTATGGACTGTTGTATGTATCTATATAAATATAATAGTACTGTTTGTTGTATGTATCTATATAAATATAATAGTAGTAGTGTCTGTTGTATGTATCTATATAAATATAATAGTACTGTCTGTTGTATGTATCTATATAAATATAATAGTACTGTCTGTTGTATGTCCATATATAACTACTTCGCAGGGTGTGGATGGATCTTCACCAAAATTTGATATGGAGGTTTATTGATCTATATAAATATAATAGCACTGTCTATTGTATATATCTATATAAATATAATAGTACTGTCTGTTGTATGTATCTACATAAATATAATAGTACTGTGTGTTGTATGTATCTATATACATATAATAGTACTGTTTCATGACACATGCATATATTCAACTGACGTCACACATTACTTTAGACTGACAAAATTTTATATTTTTGACCAATAATAATTTCAAGCATCGATCAAAGGGCCGGATTGTAGATCTGATGTACGGAGGTTCGCTTTCAGCTACCACCTAAAAAATAAAAAACTCGTGAATGCATTATAAGAGTAACGATCAAGTCCATTATTTGGTTTCATAAGAATAGCTCAAGAGTTGGAGAAGGGTGGTGTAGAGTTGCTCTTTTCCTTATAGTCTACTTAGGGACGGCTTGTTCATATAGTCTTCAAACAATTACATTAACACATACGCCTTTTAAAAAATCATTTATATAAATATGTATAAACACACAGATAGAACATTGTATATGATTAGTAAAATAAGTTTATTGCTTTTACAGTGATATTTTAACCACATTTGAACAACCTGTATTTGTCAAAATGTAAAACGTTGAGCTGTTTGTTCCTCGTGTATAAAACACCATTATTCGAGAACACTAAAGATTTAAAGTCTTCTTATCGTTTATCTCCAATTTACTTACATTATTATTAAAGTAATTCAAGTCATAAATCCGTTATCCTAACTGTGTTACTCGTTATTTCAATAGTGCAAAATGCAATGATGATAAATTTCATGAGATAACTTTACTAGTGGCATTAATGCATGTTAATCAAGTTTACTCAGGAACATTCTGCTTGATGAAGCTGCTCGATATAGAGTAGACAATGTTGTCGTTATGTTAAGAACTAAGTTGTTAAGACTTGAACGTTACAAATAGAATATGTTGACAAAAAATGTTCTATTTTGTCATTGATGTTCTTATGCAGTTGGTGCAACTTTGCTACCTGTCATTTTTAAGTTGACTGGATATATATAAATATAATAGTACTGTCTGTTGTATGTATTTATATATATATTCAACTATGTTGAACATTTTTACTTCATGACACGTGCATATATTCAACTATGTTGAACATTTTTACTTCATGACACATGCATATATTTCAACTATGTTGAACATTTTTACTTCATGACATGCATATTTTCAACTATGTTGAGCATTTTTACTTCATGACACGTGCATATTTTCAACTATGTTGAACATTTTTACTTCATGACACGTGCATATATTCAACTATGTTGAACATTTTTTACGCACGTGTCATGAAGTAAAAATGTTCAACATAGTTGAATATATGCATGTGTCATGAAGTAAAAATGTTCAACATAGTTGAAATATGCACGTGTCATGAAGTAAAAATGTTCAACATAGTTGAAATATATGCATGTGTCATGAAGTAAAAATGTTCAATTATGCTGTTCCATTAAGAGTAGCCGTGTACAGGTGGTGGGTGCTATTCATTGGTTGTTCTCCTTTAGCTTCTGACCTGGTCATTTAACCATAGAATAATGATTCAGGTTGAAAATACCAAATACTAAGTTTCAGTACTTCACATTTGTTATAATGGAGAGTCTTGGCCCTCGTCAAAATATTCGTACAAGAGATCTACGGTAAATCTAAATCCCACAATTCTGGTTATTTAAGATGTGTATTCACTGCGTATTTGTACATGTTCATAATTTTTATGATATAAACTATAACTCAGTCTCACTTTAACACCACTAGTACAAATCATTATATATTATTATAGTTTGTGAAAAATAGTATCTCAGTTTTTCTCACTGACTCACAAGAAGAAGAAAAGGATAAATAACAACTACATTAAGAAAGCAAATGGGCCGGCATGGCCAGGTGGTTAGGGCCCCGGCATGGCCAAGTGGTTAGGCCGCTCGACTCGCAATCTG
>NW_013666486.1:17370-18265 GCF_000517525.1 Limulus polyphemus
TTATATTTATATAGATATATAACAATTCACGATATTAAGAGCTTTAAGTACAAGGACAATTGATGTTATGGACAATCATATCAACCTCTACAAGTCGCATAGGTCATTACATATGTTCATGGACATATGAACACGTAATTTACAACGTAATTTTACGTTTTCTTTTTACTTCTGGAGCGAAACATCTTATTATTATAAACAAAGTCCACTAGACACTACATTCCCCGTTGGGACACGATAAGTTTACGGATTTATAACACTAAAATCCGGGGTTCGATTCCCAGCTCTAAAACAAACAAACAAACAACACACTGCACTATATTACAGCTTTAACTAATCACATCAAAATCCTTCTCTGACTGTAACAAAAACATTATAAAGATACAACGATATATCCATTTTTAATCGTTATCTGTAGTTTCGGATATCTTTTTATAGATATAAAGTAAATCACTGGGATCCATCTAGGCTTAATATTGAATATTAAAAGTTTAACATTTTCGCATATTCAGCTCTTAGCCCACCAGGAGTTGAACCATATGGCTGACAGACATATTTTGGCCTGTTGCCAAATTGAATGCTGAATTGACTCTTACAAGCTAGAGTATATATATATATATATAATAATATATATATATATACTGCTTAAAATATTTAAAGTGCACCTTCAATATATTTTTCGTTAATAAATTTAGAAAATGATACAAAGAAATAGGTTTTGGTTCCAATTATTTCACCGCTAATGTTAGATGGTATACTTTCGTTTAAGATAAGATTTGACCCGTTTTATACGCTCAACCAATATTTATTATTTTTTAAAACTTATTATTTTAATTTTAGGGTAGAAAGTGTTTTAAGATTCCATTAACTGACTCGATTGTAAGAAGTCGATGTT
>NW_013666486.1:19151-20107 GCF_000517525.1 Limulus polyphemus
AACAATGGAGAATAACAACATACAATATAACACTGTAACAATGGAGAATAACAATATAGAATATAACACTGTAACAATGGAGAATAACAACATAGAATATAACACTGTAACAATGAAGAATAACAACATAGAATATAACACTGTAACAATGGAGAATAACAATATAGATATTGATTGATTTTTGCTATAAGAATATCATTTATTCATGGAACAAGAAATATGCCCGCAAACATAATTTTAGCCCTAACAGGTTAAACTTGGGCTCTGGACACGGGTTGATTCAGCCTTCAATATTATTAGTTTGTTCTAGTAATTCTCTGGCCCACCTCAAATTCTTTTAATGAAAGCAAGATGCCATTTTAGAAGCGTAACGTGTGTGCGCGTGGGAAGATTTTTTAAACTTCATTAAACTGTGCAAAAATGAAACTATAAATAGGGAAGAACAGATGGCGTCACCATATGCGTAAGGTAGGGTGGGTGTATAAGTACTATGTATTACAAAGGGAAAGGTATTTGGGGAATGGGTGTGTCAGCCCCTAGAACCCATCTGAAACGACAGTGTTTACGTGTTAAGGTTTTGTGTGTGAATTTCTTTATTTGTATACAGACACTTAGAGTACAGGTACCGCCACCTGTTGAGTTTTAATACTTACCCTCGATATCCAGGCTTTGAAATATTCTGATCTGACAATTCTGCTTAAAGTGTCTTTTGTACTATAAGTGTTTGGTAGGTATCATGTATTGTGGAATAGGTTTAACCCACTTAGAATTAACCTCGTGGCCATTGAGACGCCCCGCACGGCCATCAGATTCGTTCAGGGCTCTACGTACCTAATCCCATACGTGAATAGTCTAGTCAGGCTACTTAACTATATTAATTACTTTAAATACACAGCACTGCCTTTACATTTTATAAACTTTGTGCATTCAAATAAAAAATAATACAACGAACAAAA
>NW_013666486.1:20342-21687 GCF_000517525.1 Limulus polyphemus
CTAATCCCATACGTGAATAGTCTAGTCAGGCTACTTAACTATATTAATTACTTTAAATACACTGCACTGCCTTTACATTTTATAAACTTTGTGCATTCAACTAAAAAATAATACAACGAACAAAACGTTTCGTGCCCGAAGCACGAATTTTCCTGCTAGTTAGAATGAAAATGATAATATATTAGAATTTTTAGAACACGTTCACCAACTTTGTTTTACAGCTCATTAAAGTCATTTGTATATATTTCTATCTGGTTATTCAGCTGTAACTTCATGGCTTTATAACGCTGAAATTCTTCGTTTGATCCTCGCGGTAGATACAGTGCAGTTTTGCGTTAAACTATTTTTTTTGTTATTGAACTGTTTTTTTTTAGCGTTTCTTGCTTCGCACCGTAAACGTTGTAACACACACATACACTCTCTCTCTGTCTCCTTTTTTTTTTTTTTGCTCGCCGTACGGCGCTTTTTTTTTGGGGGGGGGTATTTACACTTCTCTGATCTCTCCTACTTAGGATCGTACATTAGCCATCCTTTTGATTCCTTGATGAGCATACGTTAGGTCTTTTTAGAGCAACCGAACCATGTTTCAACCTAAAACCAATACCGTGTCACGTTGTGTGTATGTATTTCCACTCCGATTTGTCTGTCTTCAAGTTTTAGTAGACCAGGAAGCTTAAGATGGTCGTTTGTTTTTAGTTGAACCTCAAAAAACGAGAAAGAAAGAAAGAAATGCAAACATAACAGAATCTGAAAACATAAGGAAATGATTAAAATCTCTCTAAAGAAAACTGAAATATGAAGTCGAAACGCTTTCCTTTGTAACCATTTTCAACAATTAATTTTCTTTGTAATTTTTTTTTTTCATTTCGCATCATTTTATTTTTAGTACGGTGATTATATTATTTTCGTATGAGAGAGTGGATGACAATTTTGAACGATATATTTTACACGTTTATAAGTCTCTTACGCGTGGGACAGGGGTAAGTTTACGGACGTACAACGCTAAAGTCCGAGGTTCGATTTCCCGCGGTGGATACAGCAGATAGCCTAATGTGGCTTCGCTCTAAAACAAACAAAGATGAAAAACTCAATATCATCTTTATACAGTTACTTGTAGGATGACATATTAATGTCGAAACGTGAAAAGTATGAAGCCAGAGAGGTCAAAACGTGAAAATTATGGGAGCCAGAGAGGTCAAAACGTGAAAACTATATGAGCCAGAGAGATTTGAACGTGAAAAGTATGGAAGACAGAGAGGTCAAAACGCGAAAAGTATGGGAGCCAGAGAGGTCAAAATTTTTGAATTAACCTGTTTAATTTATTATAATTTAATTGTTATAGAAG
>NW_013666486.1:22687-24347 GCF_000517525.1 Limulus polyphemus
ATAACTCACATGCTGACGTCATATCCGTTAAACTGATATTTTCAACTTTTTTTTTGGGGGGGGGGAGTGGGCAGATAATTCTTATCAAGTGGTTAAAAATAATTTCATATTAATAAATATACGTTACCTAGCTTGTGGGCACGTTGTAAAGAATACGTTGTAGTTTGTACACTTTATGTAGATCTGACAGACGTATAGGAGATAATACGGTGTAGTTTGTACAGTTAATGTAGATCTGACAGACGTATAGGAGAGAATACGGTGTAGTTTGTACAGTTAATGTAGATCTGACAGACGTATAGGAGATAATACGGTGTAGTTTGTACACTTTAAGTAGATTTGGTTGGTAGGTGTTTTTGGATAAAATACAGTGTTGTTTTCTTTAATAGAACTGACAAGTGAGTTACAAAGAACGCAACGTAATTTTCACATTTTTAGTAAACAGAGTGACTGTTAATTCGCACGTTCGATAAAGTACAGTGTAGTTTTTTAATGTTGGGGGATTTCCCGTCATCATTAATTGTCTGTCGTAGCTTAACAGGTGCCTTGGGATTCTTTCAGAAGAAAGAAAACAATATAATATAGCGTTTGTGTTTCCACTTCAATAGTAAATAGACTTGAGAGTTAATCTATATAATAAGTTTCAGTGTCTGTATGTTTGTCACGTTACTCTTCCTAAACCTCTGCTTGTACCAATTTCTAAATGATACCAAACGAATCGTCTCGATCCCGAGGTTTGTACAAAGGTAAACATTTTTCACCAAACCCCCTTGGAGAACCCGGGTATTTCGCGAAAACACTTTTACGGGGATTCCCCAAAAGCTGACCCCGAATTTGTCCTTTATTTACATTACACCATGTGAATAAGTAGGTCTACTAATTACCATTCGTAACTTGGTTAAAAAATTATATTTGTATTATAACGGCCCTGTAAATGTGGGCCTTAGGCCTTTTATTACGAATATTTAGGCCTATTAGTTTCAATATTTGTTCACTTTCGGCGTTCAAAATGGTAATTATGAGCGCATTTGTTCAAGACATCTGTACAATACCCAACAACACCCACGCATCTACATATTCACACCAATAGACACCCGAACAATGTACATGCACACGAAACATCAGCAGACTCTTAGCTGACAGACTGACATCCCTCCTTGAGTTAGGTACCCTGTTGTTGTCAGTCTCCTAGTAGTAAAATATCAAGATGTATTAAAACCGGCGGAATTCAGATAGTCTAGACGTATGAAAGCATTACTCATGGTTAAGTGGTAAAAGTGATATGAAATGACGTCATTACCTCTGACGTCAAGACTACTGTGGTGAAATCATTGATGAGAGGTTGAGAAAAAAAAGTTTTTTGACGTGTAGATTGTATATTGTTGTTTTTATTGCAGAGCTACATAATTGGTTACTCTCAACTGACCCATCGTTACCACTGGCCCATTAGAGGGGTTCTGTTATAGCATATAGATACTGGTAATAAGGAAATCTGGTTAACAGTCCCTTTTGGTTGGTAGGCTCTTTTGTTTAATAGTCTCTTTTGATTAACAGTCTCTTTTGGTTAACAGTCTCTTTTGTTTAATAGTCTCTTTTGGTTAACAGTCTCTTTTTGTTAATAGTCTCTTTTAGTTAATAGTCTCTTTTGGTTAACAGTCTC
>NW_013666486.1:25066-28090 GCF_000517525.1 Limulus polyphemus
CGTTAACAACCAGTCCACGTCCATCCCAACCCACAGAAAGGTTTGTGGGTGACATTAGACCATTTGTATTAAAATACGTTGTATGTGTATTTTAATAACTAAGTGAAGTTCGAATACTAAGATGTTTATGATTATTATTATCTTGTAGATAGTTAAACGCCCTCCAGTGGAACAGTGGCATGTCCCGTGGTGGGCACAGCACAAATAGCCCATTGTGTAGCTTTGTGTTTAACTTTTCAAAACAAACAGAACAATTTTCTTCTTTTTTTAGAACTAATTAGGCGGACTTACAACGCTAGAAACCGGGTTTCGATACCCGTGGTGGGCTATCTGTGCTCTACCCATCACGGGTATCGAAACCCGGATTCTAGCATTGTAAGACCGCAGACATACTGCTGTGCCACTGGGGGGGCTAACACGTTAGAAATGAAACTGAAATCGCTTTAGGCTTAGTAACCACATCGCATTGTACATGATAAAAAACAAAACAAAAAAAACAACCGGCACATTTAACTCTATTTGTTAAACATTAGGTTTAGTTAAGTTACTTATTCAAATGATGTAACAGAGGAAAAGGGGTTAAATCAGAACAATTCCTTGAGCTAAGTTAGCCTCAGGCGCGAGATCCTTAAAATGCAAATTTGGCAAAACGAAAAATACTGTACTTCAGTGGGGAATGTTTTTTTTTTTTTTGGCACAGGGGGTAAAACTACCCAACTTGCCCATGCGGTAATCCGCTACTGACCCCGGTATGCCAGCACCATCTGTAAAATTTCTTCTTTACTTTCACTATTAATTTCTCAGGCTTAGCGACGAGTAAAGCTAATTTAAATACAAATAGCGAATAATAATAATATATTATTTATCTTTACTCTAGTTTTGGTTCGTAAATGACTTACATAAAAAAAAACTGATACAAATTACACGTGACCACCAACTTTATCTATTTCACATCATAACATATGTTGTTCATCCAGCTAATGATATATATATATATATAGCGCGTTTCAACTACTACGGTTTCTGTCGTATCTCAGTCGATTTCTGGTATTAAGCGAAAGGCCTCGTCAGCACCGAATGTAGTGTGGCTGACATACCGTTATACACGTGTCTTTACTTTCACTGGTTAGGTTCTTATTTCATTGCAGTATGGGAAGCCTTGGTTTGGAAGGAATTAAGGTAAATTAACATTACAAGTTTTACACGCTCTGCGATGGACAATTTTATTGAGCCAAGGAAGAAAGAAAAAATTAGTTATAGGTGGACAGAAAACACATCTCGGTTTGGTCTTAATAAATTCTGACAAATTACCCGTCCTTCAGGAAATAAGATACAGTAGAAAATATATGAGGTAATCCTCTATATATATAATAAAGACACAGAAGAAGATTTATCAGTATTGTGCCAATCGATATATTTTGGAAAGGATATTGTGGTTGTGCTTTCGCTGCGTCTTAGATAACTTTTTGTTCAAATGAGTAAATAAAATAATATTTCAGTCGTTTATCGATTAGATTTTTAGCAATGCTTTTAATAATACTTAAACTTTATCTATCTATTTTCTTTTTTTGAAGGGTTGGCTGAGTGTCAACGTATCGGGCTGAGGATCCGAGGGTCTCAAATTCGAGACTTAGTGCTTCTAAACACACTTCGTATTTTATTAACCTTTCGTCTGTTTGTTTATCTTAATGTTACCACTTATATTATTGAGATCGCGAGACCCCCAGTGGCACAGCGGTATATCTGCGGACTTTTAACGTTAGAATCCGGGTTTCGATACCCGGGGTGGGCAGAGCACAGATAGCCAATTGTGTTACTTTGTGCTTAACTTAAAAGAAAGAAACACTGAGATCGTAACTGAGAATAAATGACGTTCACTGATGGTTTATTTGCCTTTCTTAAAGGTTCTTTCCGGCATTAATTAACCTAAACTAAATGGAGAACCCATAAGTGGAACTTGCCGCGAATGCAAAAACATTTTCAAAACTTATCAACGTATGATATAAAGCTCATTTGTAAACTACTCGTTTCCTGACATTCGTCGGGGTAATCGTTATTCATCTAAAGAAGGTTTATGGACTGCTTGTCACAATTTGATGAAAGAAAGAGTTAAGAAAAAAAAACAGAATAAAAATAACCAAATAATTATTTAGGCCATGGTAGTAATCCTTTTCTTCAGGATGCAGCTGTTTATGAAGATTGATGAAATGTTCTGTTGTTGTTGTTTTTTTTTAGCTTAAAACAGTAGATTATAGAAAGAAAAAAAAACGAAAACAAGAAACAGCAAAACGGTTCGCTTGTATACTAAAAGCAGTAAGAAGATGATTCAATACATTTATATGTAGAGTTCTATATATAAAAAAAACTTGTTTAGGCACGGGTACGGGGTTTCGACGGTTCTCTTAGAAGGTTCTTCCGATATCATGCAAACAAATTCTCGAATCAGGCATATCTCACGAAGCCTGAAACGAGAGAGAGAGAGGCGCCAGAGCGTAGGAATTCCGTCGTTATAATCCCAGCGATATTGGACTGACTAAAGCTCCGTAGTAGACGTTACGGCCAGCACGTAGGAGAAGTCTTGCTTTACGATCTCTACATAATATTCACTATCTGTTTTCATCAACATAAATCGCAGTATATAAAACAATGTCGGAAAGTCTAGGACTTCCTTAGCATTTTGGTCGAGATTTCAACTATCGGAGCTTTCGTCTAAGAAGCAGAGACCGTATAACAACAATAGCCGTTGCTGTAAGGTCAGCTGGAGATTATAGAATTCATTCCGGTTTCCCGCCATGTTTTATTTCGGTTAAAAAAATCTTCTATTTGATTGATACTGTTAGGTATTAGTATTTCTAAACAGGGACCATTCGAAGCAAGTAGGCCTAATAATTTATGCTTTAGGCGGAGAGTTTTAAGGAAATCCGCCATTGGGCAATATATGTATAAAGATTTTGTAAATGTAATAAAAGTTTCTGCAGTCCACTTTCAATCCAGTATACAGTCTGTCTGTCTGTTTTTAATTAT
>NW_013666486.1:28100-28919 GCF_000517525.1 Limulus polyphemus
GGGGGGGGGGCGCAGTATACAGTATGAGTTTTGGTGATTAAACCTGGCTGAAATTTGAATTTGTAGATATTCGAACAGAAACATGTTATGTTTCTTACGGGAACATGTTATGTTTCTTGCTATTTCTTTGTGGGTGTTTGGAATTTACTCATGTTTTTTTACGGAATTGATACGACATTTGTAATCAAGATGCGAAAGTGGTATTACCATTTCTTGTGTTGTTTTTTTTTTTTTTACATTATTTCGATACCAAGAAAAAAAAGTTTGTAAATTTTTCTTTTCTTCAGATGGTGATATCCTAAAGATAACATACAAATGTGAGGAAACCGATGGCACTTTCATAACACGACAAAGACAAAAGACATAAGTACCACGTAGAGAGTAACGTAAAGTTAGAGTTGCTTGTTCACACATTGTGCTCTACATGATCATTTCACACACTGTGCTCTACATGATCATTTCACACACTGTGCTCTACATGATCATTTTAAACACTGTGTTAAATATGATAATTTTACACACTGTGCTCTACATGATCATTTCACACACTGTGTTAAATATGATCATTTCACACACTGTGTTAAATATGATCATTTTACAGACTGTGTTAAATATGATCATTTTACAGACTGTGTTAAATATGGTCATTTTACAGACTGTGTTAAATATGGTCGTTTTACAGATTGTGTTAAATATGGTCATTTTACAGACTGTGTTAAATATGGTCGTTTTACAGATTGTGTTAAATATGATAATTTTACAGACTGTGTTAAATATGATCATTTTACAGACTGTGTTAAATATGATCATTTTACAGAC
>NW_013666486.1:29919-36644 GCF_000517525.1 Limulus polyphemus
ATTTTACAGACTGTGTTAAATATGGTCATTTTACAGACTGTGTTAAATATGGTCGTTTTACAGACTGTGTTAAATATGGTCATTTTACAGACTGTGTTATATATGGTCGTTTTACGCACTGTGTTAATTAAATATAGTCGCTTTATAGACTACTGTAAAAGCTGTCGTCTCACAGGCTGTACTAAAAAGTGTTTCAAAGACTACAGTAGAATGCTAAGTTCCACAGTCTATAAGAGAAAATATCAGTCGTTTGAATAAACTATCGTATATTTGCTGAAAAATATTTACTTCTTTTAACACTAAGGTACACTATTGGATATCTGTACTCTGTCCGCCTCGGGGATCATACCTTGCACTTTAGTTTTATAAATTAGACCACGTGCTTACTGCTGACCCACGAAGTAAATTATTTGTATTTTATCTTATTATTTAGCATTACTAAGCACGTGAAGTTGATAACTGTGTGAAATTGAAAACGGCTCCCCCTCCTTCCGATGGCTTAGGTTATTTACTATTTCCCATTGGCTCAGCGGTAAAACTTCTGGGTTTGATCACCGCGATAGACATAGAACAGGTAAGTCCATTGTGTGGCTTTGCGCTAAAACTAAACTGGCATACAAAGTAATTATTATCCCAGTTTTATAACATAATCACTTCTCACAAGTTCATTGTGTGGCTTTGCGCTAAAACCAAACTGGCATACAAAGTAATTATTATCCCAGTTTTATAACATAACCACTTCTCATAAGTTCATTGTGTGGCTTTGCGCTAAAACCAAACTGGCATACAAAGTAATTATTATCCCAGTTTTATAACATAATCACTTCTCATAAGTTCATTGTGTGGCTTTGCGCTAAAACCAAACTGGCATACAAAGTAATTATTATCCCAGTTTTATAACATAACCACTTCTCACAAGTCCATGCTTTTTTTTTGTACTTTTCTGGTTCCTCGGATTTATTTGGAAACGATTAATAATATTGATTATAAACATTTAAATTCTTTCTCTGATATATGTTGCAATATACACGTGTAATTTTTCCTTAGTCTGTATTTTTTAAAAAAGTCCGCTGTCTAATCAATAACAACCATGTTTGTTGTGTGTCGGTGCTTGTCCAGATATGTTAAAAGCCAAGTTTCTGTAAGGCAGGTTTGTGTCTCTGCGCGTGAATCTGATAAAAGGAGAAAAGAAATAAAAGCGTTATGGAACACTTCGAAACGTCCTGGCGATTTCTTTGGTTCTAAGAAAATTCGAGTAAACTGGAGCTCATTTGTTTGTTTTAGTACAAAACCAGACTGAGCTATCTGCTGTGTCCAGCGAGGGGAATCGAACCCCTGATTTTGGTGTTGTAAGTTCTTAAACTTATCGCTGTCCCAACTACACAACATGATGCAATATAGGCATTATACCCTCCCCACCCCGGGGCTGGAGATTCTTTATTCTAGCATTTTTCCTTCTATTGAAAATGGCTGAGGCACTGGGCATTTTTCTGGGCGAGTCTACAAGGGCTAAATATGGTTTAAAGTAATTAAACTGATTTACTATATAGAAGAGTCTGCCACTTTACAAGGGTGAAAATAGGTGTGGCCCAGGCAACAAATCGCAAGGAAACGTTACTGTCATTTTGGTAAGTATTTGAATAAATGTTATTAATGTCCACTTCTAGGATAATAATTTGTAGTGTAGTACTTCCCGTTAAGGTCAAGGGCATTTTAAGAAAGGGTCAAGGGTCAAGCACATTTTAAAGATAAGTTAATGGAGAAATTTTTATCTTAAAATAATATATATATATATATATATATTATATATATTGCGAACCGTGGTGTCTGTCTAAGCGTTCGTCTGTCTACCGTTTGAAAAGCTGCGCGTGCAGGCAAAGCTTAACATCCACTTTTGAAATAACGGGAGAACAGGCACGAATAATGTTGATGTCAAATTTTATTTGACAAGCAGGATATTATACACTAAATTGTTAGGAATTAATCACATTATTATTCACATTTCAAAACGTGACGTAACGTAAATAATAAGAAATGTAAATTTACCACATGTTATTGTTGAGCGGCTCTTAACATGACTGAAATGCTCAACAATTACTTTACCACATGTTATTGTTGAGAGGCTCTTAACATGACTGAAATGCTCAACAATTACTTGTCATGGTGGGCGGTATAAGCAGTTCAGAGCTTTGGCTCTGAATGAAACCGAGAGTGCAACACAATTAACCCTTTTAAAGTCCATGAAATAATTTAAATTGACAGATTAACTTAAGCTTTTCCCATCACTGGGGACGGGTACTTTTACTTGAATATATATGTACATGAATATAGTTTCTTAATTTACCACCAGCAGCACTGTGAGCAAAAAAAAATAAAATGAAATTCGTAAAATAGGAAAATGATAAAGTCTTGATAAGATAACAAAAGCTTTTTTTTATCATTCATAACATATTGGCAAGCCTTTGTTTGTTGAACTTAGCGCAAAGCTACTTGAGAACTAATGCACTAGCTGTCCCACTGCCAACACTTGGGCCACTCTTTTACCAACGAAAAGTGGGAATGACCGTCCCATTATAACGCTCATATGGCTGAGAGGACTAGAATATTCGTCGACAGGATTGGAACTCGCGACTGGCAGATTGCGAGTCTGGCACTCTAACCACCAGGGCCTCATTAAGGTCCAGGAACTATAAGAGTGATGATCATATCATATTACTAGCCCAACAGTTGGCGGTGGGTGTTCTCAGCTAGCTGCCTCCTCTGTAGTCTTTCAGCTCAAAATTAAAATGGCTAGCGTAGATAGCTCTAGTGTAGCTAAACGCTTAATTTTTAAAACAGTAAAAAGAAGTAATAAAGTTTACCAATTTATATGAACAAGATATATGTATTTATATATGTACGTGTATATTATATACTGAATAAAAAGATAATACTTTATAAAGTCCATACATACAGATATATTACTGATACTGTTTCTGAAAATACTTAAAATATTTTTTTATTTTTTTGGTAAACTGCGCAGAATATTTTGATCGATGAAATCACAGATCTGGCGTTTTTCACGCGCTTAAAGAGAGCTACACCCTACGATATAGGATCGTTTAGGAGTTGAATTAGAAATATGCCCAAAATATCTTCCCCATAGGAAAGAATATAACTCATAAAGTCATTGATATAAAAATCATTTCCGATAAAGATGAAAAATTAATGGAACGTCAGCAAGCGAGATAATCAAAGGATTTTCTTATTTATTTTTATGAGCAGTTTGAAAACGAAAGATGGCGCGTTAATTAGACGAGAATTAGAACTTCGTATTAGGAAAATAAAAAAAGAACCACGTGCATTTAGCGCTAAAACAGAACGAGGTTCTGAAATGAAACGAAAAAGAAAAAAAAATCACTCTTCTTTGTGGCCAGTGTGCTGTTTATAAATTGGTATAAATAGTAATAAAAACTGAGACAGACCGGAATATTGAAAGGAAAAAAAAGAAAAACAGATAACGAAAAATACGAGCTATAAAGGTTCGAAAATATTTCGTTTATTCGAAGAACAGAAGACAAACAAATTTATTATGGAATAAAAACCTAATAACATTTATATCAGAGATGAGATCAATAGGTTCTTAACTCAAGGAATATGATTTGGCTGTGATCTCGAATGAAAATAAAAGAATTTTAGACGCTTGATCTAAGACTATTGACGACTGCCTGACGAACGATCAAATAAAGGAAACTGACAATATAAAAGCAGATAAGGTGATTGTAAATAAAACCCTTCACATTTGAAACTGATTTGTCTCGAAAACTTTGTTTGATTGCTTCTTCTTCAGCACGAAGCTTATACAATGGGCTATTTGTGCTGTGCCCACCGCGAGTATCGAAACCTGATTTTTAAAGTTATAATAAGCCTTACCGCTAAGTCACAGGGGGGGGGGGGAGCATCTATACAAAACATCACTAATATAATTCAGGAAATTTGGGATATGATACGGGACGTTTCAAAACGGTGTTATGTTCTCTACTTAAATTGCTTTTCTCATAAACCAGCAGCATTCTTTTTAATTTTTCTTCTCTCTCTCTCTGACATCTCCCCCCCCCCCCCAGTGGCACAGCGGTATGTCTGCGGACTTGCAACGCTAGAACCCGGGTTTCGATACCGTGGTGGGCAGAGCACAGATAGCCCATTGTGTAGCTTTGTGCTTAATTACAAACAAACTCATTCAATCAAACAATACGAGAATTGTGATTTGAATCTTATTCAAATCACACATTACATTCATCTTATTCAAACCACACATTACATTCATCTTATTCAAATCACACATTACATTCATCTTATTCAAATCACACATTACATTCATCTTATGAATGTAATGTGTGGTTTGAATAAGATGAATGTAATGTGCAGGTTATTTCGAGGATCAATGAACTCTGTTTACAACAAATGATGCTTCCGGTATTTATTTAGGGACAGGTTTGATATACTGATTGAAAATGAAAGAAAGCATACTGAACAGCAAAGTCTTCTTTATACTGATTTTGTAGCTTCGTTTTCGATAAATCCCTATTTTCTTGAATTTTTCTTCTGAGAGCTGAGAGTGTTCTCTGAAAAAAAAAATATATTCGTAGAGAAATAATTCTTATTCTACCTGTATTTCCAGGATTCAAGAACTAATTTCCAGTTTACCTTTATTTCTATTTTGTCTGTAAGTTGATTGATTGATATACTCCCGATTCCAGTCCGAGTAGGTTTGCTCGAAATTCCACAAACGAAAAAAAAATCTATTCCGTGTTCATATATCTTGTCTATCGAACACAGAAATTTTTGCTTAAGAATCTACGATGATAAGAAATCAATTTTTATTATAAATAAAGCGAAAAATATCTCATATCTTGTCACTCAAAATTCCACAGTTTTTATTAAAACATTTCGAACTGAAATGATTTGTAAGTTTTATTGTTTGTTTGTTATGAATTTCGCGCAAAGCTACACGATGGCTATTTGTGCTAGTCCGTCCCTAATTTAGCAGTGTAAGACTGGAGGGAAGCCAGCTAGTCATAACTACCCACCGACAACTCTTGGGCTCCTCTTTTACCAACGAATAGTGGGATTGACCGTCACGTTATGACGCCCCCACGGCTGAAAGGGCGAGCATGTTCGATGTGATGGATGATTTGTAAGAAATTGGGCTTAATGGAATCGTAGAGAAGTCATTTATTACCAGACAAAAGAAGGCTTAGGGCCTTTTCGAGTGCAAATTTTCCTCCGCACATTTTCTTACACTATTTTCACGATAATCTATTCGATAATGATATATTATAACACCTTTTTGTTTGAGCTAAGAGGAATCGGATATGACAGGACATCAGTCTGGAGAAGAATAAAAGAGATGAAACATTCTGACGAACAAGACTCATATCGTGATAAATACACAAGAATATCCGGTGCCACGCCCTAGCGATTACTGAAGACAAATCGTGGTTTGGCTTTCAAAGTATAACGTATACGTACGCGTCATTCAGTACTTGAAACTTAAGCCTCGCACACACACGTACAATAGGGCAATAATTCACTAACGCCCAAAAACTCGTCACATAATTATTAAAACTTATTCGATTTATACGAGTCAAACAAAGATTAGGAAAACATAATTATTAAAACTTATTCGATTTATATGAGTCAAACAAAGATTAGGAAAATATAATTATTTATTCTATAAATTTTAAATCTGCCTTCTTCGGAAAATATTTTTACTGACGTAGAGACGGTCATAAAAATTAAGAAAATTAAAGCGTTAGCATCTATGCTCACGTTGCGTTCAAAACGCTTGATAGTGCGTCCGCGAGAATGGTTAACGCAAACGTCGCTGCTTTTAATCGCATTTGCTTGAATAGCACGAAGACCATTTGTTATCGTTTCTCGTTGACATTTGTTTACCTCGAAATAGTTCAAAAGGTATAAATAATTGTTTAAATTTCATCTTTGCTAAATACTCTATAATTAAAAAAAAAAGAGCGTAAAGAGATCGCGTTTTGGAACTTTATTGTTTAAGCTAACGTGTTTTTTAATCTGAATGGTACATTACGCGACACATGGGCTAATCGGCCAGGTCAGAAACTCATACGGTTCAGGTATCTTAATTTATACCTGCTGACCAGAGGGAGGGCGACTGTCAAGCAGTTTGGTTTAACTGTCACGACTGACTTTCACAATCATAAGTTCAAAGTGTGGAGTAGGATTGGCAGCATATTGCGGCTCGAACCTTCGACTCAATCTATCGTCTAGTACGCACCCCTATGTTATTCAATAACTTTCACTGTTGTGAGTGAAAACAAAGTTGTTCGAAGGGAAAAAAAAAGAGATGTTGTTTCTGTTGGGATTTTTTAAATTTGTAAATAAATTATTTCCTTACATTAAAGCTTCTGTATTACAACGCTAGAAACCAGGTTTCGATACCCGATGTGGGCAGAGCACAGATAGCCCATTGTGTAGCTTTGTGCTCAAGTACAAACAAACAAGCAACACAATCTTTCACCAGGGCATTTCGAATTCATTAACTCTTTCAGCAGGGCATTTCATCTCATTTTCAATTCATCAACTCCTTCAGCAGGGCATTTTATCTCATTTCGAATTCATTAACTTATTCAGCAGGGCATTTCGAATTCATTAACTCTTTCAGCAGGGCATTTCATCTCATTTTCAATTCATCAACTCCTTCAGCAGGG
>NW_013666486.1:37644-42516 GCF_000517525.1 Limulus polyphemus
CCTTCAGCAGGGCATTTTATCTCATTTCGAATTCATTAACTCTTTCAGCAGGGCATTTTATCTCATTTCGAATTCATTAACTCTTTCAGCAGGACATTTTATTTCATTTGGAATTCATTAACTCTTTCAGCAGGGCATTTTATTTCATTTCGAATTCATTAACTCCTCGATGATTGACTAATATAGATATTCATATACGTACAGATATGCATGCATATAATCATTATTTGACAAATGTCTGTATGTTTGAGTGTGCTCGTCTTATAACTGGCAAAATGCTGGACTGATTGTTACCAAACCTTTAGAGATTCCCAAGGAGTGATATAGGGAGTATAAGTGTTCGGATCTTATCCCTCTTTATGTCTTCACGAAATCTTCTATTTCTCCCCCGTGCGTTTCTTCCGCTTATATCTGGCGTATCGCTGACTCGATCGTTATCAAACATGTCATATCCTTGTAAGCCCCACTCCCCCAGATAATGAATTATGTTGGTCGGCGTTCACATCTGACCACACTATGTCACCAAGAGTGTCTCCATTTCCTCTCCGCTTATAACTGGCGAAACGCTGAACCTACTATTACCAAACCTGACATATCCCCGTTTAGCATCCCAGGGAGTGACATAGGTGGGTCAGAAATGACATATCCCGGTAGGGCATCCTAGGGACTGACATAGGTTGGTCGGCATTCGTATCTGAGCGTACTATGTCCTTCCTGTACGTAGAACTGCTAATATATATGTGTGTGTGTGTAAAACTGATAAATTGCGGTCAAAATTAGGCTAACTATACGGGTTAAAAAAACAAAAAAAACATATATACATTAATAAATATAATAGTAATAGTTATTGGTGCTCTTTGTTTATTTATGATACGACAGTTAACTTACGAAAAGGTTAACTAATAACTAATATAATTAAGCGCGGCCCTGTGGGAGAGCTCTGGATTCGAGACGGGTTAAAATCTGTGTGATACAAAATAATAATAAAAAAAAATTCCCCGCAGTTTCAGCTATGGATGCATTTTAAAAGTGGCATTAAATTCCTTAACCTGGAAATTGTGATGGACATTGTGATGATGGTCAGCAACCGACAATTAGAGGAAGATAATTTTTAGAACTGCTAAGAATAATTCCACATTTAATAAAAGTTATTCGATCTGCTTTTTTTTTGTTTTGTTTCTGCTAACACTACATAAAAATTAGAACTTGATAACGTTTGTGTGAACGAGGATATACAGGTTACTCTGAACGATTTTATTAAAAAAAAACTCACGAAAACCCAGCTATCTTTGATGGAACACGAAATAGATTCTTCAGAACGAAACGACATGATTATTTTGCGAACACGTTAAGTTGATTGTGTCACTTTGATAAATTATTGGCTCGGGACTACAGTACGACTGAGTGACTTTGATGGGTAACTGACTTACGTGACTACAGTACGATTAAGTGACTTTGATGGGTAACTGACTTACGTGACTACAGTACGACTGAGTGACTTTGATGGGTAACTGACTTACGTGACTACAGTACGACTGAGTGACTTTGATGGGTAACTGACTTACATGACTACAGTACGACTGAGTGACTTTGATGTGTAACTGACACCGTGAAATGCATCTAGACCAAAGTTTCACAAAATCCACTTGGTAGAGAATCTTAAAAGAAATTCATGTCAGGGCTTTGTATTCTAAACAAGATAAAGTCCAGGTCAACAAGGTCAAGCGGAAACAATAACCTCGAATCTGCCACTTTTCAGGTTTTTAAATGTTTTAGTTTGAGCGAAGTGTACCAAACTGAGTTTAAATTGTCCATGAATTAACCTATGACCGGTCATCCTTAACTATTACATTTTCATTCCTTTAGCTTCCGCTGACCTTAGGTCTGACATGACCTGGTGGTTAGTGTGCACGACTCGTAACGTGCGGGTCGGGGATTTGAATCCCAGTCATCAAACATACCCACCCTTTCAGCCATGGGGGGCGTTATAATGTGACGGTCAATCCAACTATTCGTTGGTAAAAAACGTAGCCCAAGAATTGGCGGTGAGTGGTGTTAACTAATTGCCTTTCATCTAGTTTGGCATTGCTAATTTAGGGAAGGCTAGCTCAGATGACTCTCGTGTAGCTATGCGCGAAATTCAAACCAAACTCTTGAGCTTTACCTGCTTATTGATTGATTCATTTAGGTTTAATTTGAGATGAAAAAGTGTTAATTATGTCCTGTTTGCTACCCTTGTTGTTAAGCATAAAGCTACACAATGGGCTACCTGTGATATGCGGGAATCGAACCCAAAAGCTTAGCGTTATAAACCCTTAAGCTTACCACTGAATTACTAAAGTCTTTATATCTGTGTGTTTATTTAAACAAATGAAAGTCTGTGCTACACCCACTTCTGGGATCGAGCCTCTACTTTTAGCGTTGTAACCCCCTCAAGCTAACTACTGAGCCAAAGAGGAACGGAATTTTTTTATGGTATGTATTTATGCTGTTCTAACTCGATCAACAAAAATTACAAATTCAAGAGTTTCAAAACACATCCTTCATTATACTGCCCCCACCCCAACCCCCTTCCCTTACATATTTTCTCCGTAACAATAGATGACGCCACGTATAAAAAACAATGAATATCATGTAAGACGTGAGTGAAAATACGCTCGAATGATACCGAAAACGAAGAGGGGGAGAGTTTCGTTAGCTGTCTGATTTTCATTCCACCAAATGCCCCTGCTTTGGAAATCAAATTTGCATAAAAATTTACAATATGGAATATTTGCGTTTTTTTGTTTTCGAAACTAATAAGAAAATAACTTGTCATTTGTCCAGGGAAAAAGGAAAAATAAATTATTGGCGAAATATCTAGTGACTTCTTCAGTTATTCCACAGAGCCTTGTCAACCAATTTTTCTTTTTTTTAAAGAGAAGACAATCGAATACAAATTAAATATTATTAAATGATGCAACACTTCGAGTCCACAATATGCAACAGTTAAGCATGTGAGTAGGAAGTTAAATATTTGGAACACTTCCCTTCTGGAAGGTTTCAGGGAGTTATTCTTTAAAAACGCTTCACTCCTGGAAGGTTTCAGGGAGTTATTCTTTAAAAACGCTTCTCTCCTGGAAGGTTTCAGGGAGTTATTCTTTAAAAACGCTTCTCTCCTGGGAGGTTTTAAGGACTTAGTATTTAGGAATACCACTATCCTGGAAGGTTTTAGGAAGTTAAATTTTAGGAATACTTCTCTCCTGTATGGTTTTAGGGAGCTGGTCTTTAGGGATACTTCTCTCCTGGAAAGTTTTAGGGAACTAGTTTTTAGGGATACTTCTCTCCTGTATGGTTTTAGGGAGTTAGTCTTTAGGGATACTTATCTCCTGTATGGTTTTAAGGAGCTAGTCTATAGGGATACTTATTTCTTAGAATCAGAGTTCGTACGCTTTCATTGACATAAAATTTTATGACTTTTGCAAAACTTTCCCGGGACTCAAACTTCAAACTTGTTTTTAAACACAATTATATTTGTAAAAAAAAAAAGAACAAGACCTGTGCACGTGCACGTCATGTTTTGATGTGAAAAACGTTCAACAAATCATAAATAAAATAAAAAGTAACACTTAGCGATTTTTATTCCTGCATCTAATAGCAGCGTATCTCCTTCATTTAATGCAAATAACTTTAACTGTGAATTTGAAGAGCACTTTTCTCACTTCTTTAGATTTCAGAGAGTTCTCTAATACTGGTTTACTTTTCTGTTTGTGTTTGCAATAAGTAAACGTTAATATTCGTTACGTTTTACCTTTTATAGAGCCCCCCCCCCCCAGTGGCACAGCGGCATGCCTGCGGACTTACAACGCTAGAATCAGAGTTTCGATACCCGTGATGGGCAGAGCACAGATAGCCCATTGTGTAGCTTTGTGCTTAATTACAAACAAACAAACTTTTATATAATATAACTGCCATTTTACATATTATTCATGAACTGTCAAAGTTCATCCACTTATTTTCCAAGGCTCAGTGGGTTTCTTCCTTGCTACTTCTTCCCACGTTCTTTGAGTTGGAGATGAGTGTTATATGCTTTGTTGTCTCAGCCCTGAGAGGAAACTCATGAGCAGACTTGCAATATCCCTTCCCATTTTTTTTCTTTTTTTTTTCTGATCATCTTCTTGCTCTGTTACAGATTTCTTTTAGTGATTGCTACGTCTCGTTTTTTTGTTCTTTGATCATCAGGATACTCCAACATCACGTATTTGTTCATTTTCACCTTTAATCAAGCATCAGTACTCCACACCTTTTCAACATCGACTTGTGAAAATTACAAAAAAAAAATGTTTCGCTGCCTCCACAATTACGATTATAATGAATGATTCCACCAGGATTTAGTCACCTCTAATTAAATAAAATCTTCTAGTCTCGATCCCAGGGCTTCTTGTTAAGATAAGAACAGTGTCATTATATTACATCACTTACCATCACTGTCAATATATTAACCACCCAGTCTTCGCAGTGTATAGAGTTACACTAGGTTTTCAGTGATTGGCAAGGTTCTTTGTTTAGAGTTACGCTAGGTTATTCCGTGATTGTCAAGGTTCTTTGTTTAGAGTTACACTAGATTATTCAGTGATTGTCAAGGTTCTTTGTTTAGAGTTACACTAGGTTATTCCGTGATTGGTAAGGTTCTTTGTTTAGAGTTACACTAGGTTATTCCGTGATTGGCGAGGTTTTTTTGTTTAGAGTTACACTAGTTTTTTCAGTGGTTGGCAAGGTTCTTTGTTTAGAATTACACTAGGTTATTCCGTGATTGGCGAGGTTTTTTTGTTTAGAGTTACACTAGTTTTTTCAGTGGTTGGCAAGGTTCTTTGTTTAGAATTACACTAGGTT
>NW_013666486.1:43415-49590 GCF_000517525.1 Limulus polyphemus
TATATATATATATATATATATATATATAATATGGAGTTATTGCCCAACTCTGTGACAACCTACATTCGGAAAAGCATAAAGTATTGTGTAATTAGGCATGTAAAACTACCGGTACTCAGGCGCGGACGGGCTATTCAGGAAATAATTTAATATGATAATTTTCTAAAAGACAGAAATGCCAAAGGCAGAGTAGAAAGAAACTGGTGACTGTTTGTTAACTAAATTTTCTTTTTTCCGACGCATTATCAACCAGACATGGCTTTTATTTGACTTGCAAAATGGCTACTCTTGGCCAAAACTCAAACGAAATATCATCAAACAATGTAAGTTGGTTCTAACCCCTGGTGGCTTCCTGGTGGTAACGAAGAGAGGAAAGAAGTCGTTTGTTTGTCATGCTAGGATTTTGTTCAGTGTTATCTACATAAACAAGTTTTGGAACTATTATTTATGGAGTTGGAATACAAAATAGTGCTCAATCGTTCCATCACTCAAGTAGTTTGTGGTTTGGTTTGAATTTCGCGCAAAGCTACATCTGCGCTAACCGTTCATAATTTATTAGTGATAGACTAGACGGAAGACACCACCCACCGCCATTTCTTGGGCTACTCTTTTACTAATGAATAGTGGGACTGACCGTCACATTATAACGCCCTCACTATTGAAAAAGCGAGCATGTTCACTGACGAGGAGTCGAATACGCGACCCTCAGATTGCGAGTCGAACGTATTAACCATCAGGCCATGCCAGGGCCTCTGATAGTTTGTGAATTTAAACTAGCGGCAGAAGTTCACTAACCAAAGAACACCTTGAAAACTTGATGTTGATCAACATAGAAACCGACCTTGTGGACAAGTTGGACGACAATAGAAGTATTGTTAATGTCTTCGTCACAAGCACTGGTTATCATTGGTAATGCCCCCAGTAGCACAGCGGTATGTCTACGGTCTTACAACGCTAGAATCCGGGTTTCGATACCCGTGGTGGGCAGAGCACAGATAGCCCATTGTGTAGCTTTGTGCTTAACTTGAAAAACAAACAATCATTGGTAACAAACATGTCTGGATTCAGATTGCTTTGGACTCATATCAAATTGCGTTTTTTTTGCGTCTAGTTTCACTTTTGAGATAAATTAATCAGGAATTTTTTTTTAAACGTATGATCTTGGGGCATTAAATTAAAGTGTTAATTTTGCGCTCCTGTAAGCTAAGGTTACAAGACCCCTTATCAATCTATTCCTCCACTGCCAGTACGTACTATTTTATTTTGTTGCCTTTCCTCTCTATCTAATTCATGTGTGACTTGATAAACTATGTAATTCTTCAGTGAGTTTTTTCAATGTTATCCATTTCATGACTACTCCGGGCCTGAAAACTCATTTTTCTCTAACCCACGACCTTCCAGGACTTTCATACTCTGAAAGAACCTGGGAGTTAATCTTTCGGAATATAGCTCTCCTAAATGGTTTTTAGGAAGTTAGTCTTTAGGAATATATATTTCCTGCTTGATTTTATGGAGTCAGTCCTCAGGAATATCTCTCTCCTAGATGGTTTTATGGAGTCAGTCCTTAGGAATACATCTCTTCTAGATGGTTTTATGGAGTCAGTCCTTAGGAATACATCTCTCCTAGATGGTTTTATGGAATCAGTCCTTAGGAATACATCTATTCCAGATGGTTTTATGGAGTCAGTCCTTAGGAATACATCTCTTCTAAATGGTTTTATGGAGTAAGTCCTTAGGAATACATCTCTTCTAACTGGTTTTATGGAGTCAGTCCTTAGGAATACATCTCTTCTAGATGGTTTTATGGAGTCAGTCCTTAGGAATATCTCTCTTCTAAATGGTTTTATGGAGTCAGTCCTTAGGAATATCTCTCTCCAAGATGGTTGTCGGAATCAGTCCTTAGGAATATCTCTCTCTCCAAGATGGTTGTCCGAGTTAGCCTTTAGCAACATTTCTCCTCAGAAAACAGACAATTGGCACAAAGAAATATTATCGAGGAAGGAAAAAGGTCGCTAATACGTAGAGTAAAACATTCTCACGCGTTTGGTATCTTCCATCTTCAGTCCCATCGGTGTTTTTCATCCCTTGCAGAGCTTTTAGTAGATCATGGACAACAGAAGAGGGTAATTAGTGTCTTATTTTTACATGAGCGTCTCCTTATAAGCTTTACGTGCAGTAGTTCGGACAAACTTTTGGGTCTGAGAGTAATTTACTCTCCAACTTTTGCACAATTACCTTAAGCTGACGATATTTCCTTTTAGTAGGCCCGGCATGGCCAGGTGGTTAGGACGCTCGACTCGCAATCTGAGGGTCGCGGGTTCGAATCCCCGTCACACCAAACATGCTCGCCCTTTCAGCCGTGGGGGCGTTATAACGTGACGATCAATCCCACTATTCGTTGGTAAAAGAGTAGCCCAAGAGTTGGCAGCGGGTGGTGATGACTAGCTGCCTTCTCCTCTAGTCTTACCCTGCTAAATTAAGGACGGCTAGCGCAGATAGCTCTCGTGTAGCTTTGCGCGAAATCCAAAACAAACAAACAAACCCTTTTAGTAAATACTGTACATACTTTAATATTAGCTTAACGATATATGATAACTGGTAGGGATATCTCAGAATAGAAAGTAGTGATAAATATTTTATTAACTATTTTCACTCTAAATACTTCATAATTGCTTACTATAGTGAGATTCCATACGCAGTTATGAATTATTTATTTGCTTTACTAAAATTATCACAAATTTCAACTTATATTCCATTCAAACTTCTCATGCGTGATTAATGCAATGTATTATTATACGTATAATTTGACAACATCGTTAGAAGGCGTGCCGTCCATTTCGAAGAGTCTGTTGGCATATTTCAGGGCTATTAGCCCATATCCGTCCCTAATTTTAAGCAAATAGACTAGAGAGAGAGAGAGAGAGAGAGAGATGGCAGCTAGTCTACAGCACCCACCGCCAATTTTTGAGCTCCTTTTATCGGACCGAATAGTAGGACTTGACCGTAACTCCTATAACGCACACACACGGCTCCAAAAATGCGGAATAAATGTTTGTGGAAACGAGCCACGAACCATGAACCATCGGTTCCACAGTCTGAGTACGAGAACCACACTCGGTCCGTTATGGAGTAGTTGTTAACATTTAGGATGTGTTTTTACCATTACTGTTTACTGCGCACTAAACGCGCACACAAGTAAACACTTAGGATTTCCCAGGCTTGATATGAAGAAACAAATTGTTTTCGTGCGCACATGTGTAATCTATATGACTTCTGGTTTCTTAGGTATGTCTCACATGCAATGTTCTCTCTAATCATTTCAATCCATGTGCAGAATGAATTTTTTCATGTGAACCAGTATCAAGACAATGTGCGGATGTGCGCTACCAGTTTTTTGTTTTTTTTCTGGGGGGTGGGTGGGTATTTTTAGACCATTTAACACTATTGAATCATTAGGCCACCTTGCAGTTGGTTATTTGGGTTTTAGGCCTACCGACTGCCAGGGTCATTAAAGCCATCACCGTGTTGAAACTCCTCACCATTACTGAGGATGTGCGCGGCATTGGATTGGTTGTTATGCGGCCGCGCAGATTAGGGGGAAAACTTCTCCCACGTTTTAGAAAACAACTTTACTTTTCTCATTTTTACGAGGTTTAAATCGATTCCAGTTTCCTCTCTTGCTACTCGTTGCTTTAATGCCCGATCGCAAGAACCCCCCCCCCTAACACCTAGGCGTACAAGTTAGTTAACCTATACAAAAATATATATATATACACTAATATAAAACGGTTAGTCAATAGGGATGAATATCTAAAAAAAGCAGAATGCCAATATTTCGTAGACCTGCGTGGAGAATGAATCCTTTGAAGACCCTATGTATTTTAAAAGTTCTGAACATTGTTTTGTTATAAGAACAACGGTATTTACTACAGGGAAATTTAATTAGAATGTCTTTTACTCTCCATATAATAATAATATAATATAATATAATAATAATACAAACTTTTGTTCGTTTACTATAAACTGTAAATATCATTTACTCGTTCAGTTTGTCTCCGCTTGGAAGGTAATAATATATTACTGTATATTTCTAATTATCTTAGGGCTAGAGCGTGAAAACAATAACGACACGAACAATGCGTTCTCATTCCGTTTTAGTGCTTTACAAATTAATATTTCCTAGTATTGATATTTTCAACGTTGATCGACGGGTCAGAAATCGCCATATGTAGCCGTCCACTAATTTTGACCTATTGATCAGTCGGAGAACATTTAATCAGTAGCATTCGTCACCATGAGGGTTTTGTGCGGCTTCTGGAACCGAATAACGAGATTGACTGTCACCTTTATAGCACAGTCACAATTGAAAGTGCAGAGCGTGTTCGAAGGCATCGCATCTCGAACCTTGGACCTTCTACTTAACCGCTAGTTAATAACACTTAGTCCACATGTTTCGCTCGGAGCTTTTTATCCTTGTATTCTCAACATATTTGTCTTTGTAAATACTAACATACATGTAAGATTATCTCTCTCTATCCTTTCTATCCTTGTATTCTCAACGTATTTGTCTTTGTAAATACTAACATACATGTAAGTTTATCTCTCTCTCGCTAAAGTTTATCTCTCTCTATCCTTTCTATCCTTGTATTCTCAACATATTTGTCTTTGTAAATACTAACATACATGTAAAATTATCTCTCTCTATCCTTGTATTCTCAACGTATTTGTCTTTGTAAATACTAACATACATGTAAGATTATCTCTCTCTATCCTTTCTATCCTTGTATTCTCAACATATTTGTCTTTGTAAATACTAACATACATGTACGTTTATCTCTCTCTATCCTTTCTATCCTTGTATTCTCAACATATTTGTCTTTGTAAATACTAACATACATGTACGTTTATCTCTCTCAGTCTTTCCGTTTTTATACGTTTAAAATAACTATTGCTTTGAAGGAAGCTAAGCCTAAGCCAATTGCATCGTGTAATTATCTTGTTAAAAGGTATAAATTACCAGCGATACAAGTGCATGACTTGTATAAACATATTCGTGTACACGAATTTAACAAAGATTAACATTGTATTAGTAATCTTTTTCTTCTTTTCATTTTTCTTTCACGCAAGAGACTTGACAGACAGTTAAAAATCGTGGAGAACCGATACTTAAGTTCAGATTTCTGTTTTATTCCCCTCTTTTTACCGCTAGGGGCAGAATTACTCTTCCTCTTCCTGGAAGAGTTAAAAAACTATTCCCGATATTCACAACACATGAGAAAGCCCAAAACAAAGTGACCTTTACTACGTATCTTAGCATCTGAACCCTGTTTCATTTACACACAAATACTCGTGTTTATATAAACGTAAGCTTACATATGTATAGTATACATACACTAAAAGAATTCCAATGAAACTCTATCATTATCTTTAACCCTGAAAAGGACAGCCCCCACTAGTTCGGAGTGCTAGGTCTCATCGAGTCCCCCCGCCCCCATAATCTAACAAATCTTTCTTTATTTCAAATGATTTTTTTTTAATGCCAAGAATGTATCTATGTATACGTAACGATATCTACATATGCTTATACATGAGTAGGGGAAGGGTGGATGGTGCTGACAACATTTGTAAAGAAAGGAATATGGTTTATGTTTATTGTACTTATTAACAGTGGCACTCTTGTAAGCCACCTAGTGTCGTTTCATTCTAAATCAACCCTTTTAACGTTTGGCTGGAGAGAATCAAACTAAAACAACGAATGAGACAGATCAACCCTTTTAATGTTTGACTGGAGAGAATCAAACTAAAACAACGAATGAGGCAGATCAACCCTTTTAACGTTTGGCTGGAGAGAATCAAACTAAAACAACGAATGGCAGATCAACCCTTTTAACGTTTGGCTGGAGAGAATCAAACTAAAACAACGAATGGCAGATCAACCCTTTTAACGTTTGGCTGGAGAGAATCAAACTAAAACAACGAATGAGACAGATCAACCCTTTTAATGTTTGGCTGGAGAGAATCAAACGAAAACAACGAATGAGACAGATCAACCCGTTTAACGTTTGGCTGAAGAGAATCAAACTAAAACAACGAATGGCAGATCAACCCTTTTAACGTTTGATCTGCCATTCGTTGTTTTAGTTTGATTCTCTCCAGCCAAACCCGTTTAACGTTT
>NW_013666486.1:50494-64521 GCF_000517525.1 Limulus polyphemus
TATTAAGTCACAAGGTGATATCAATATGTATATATAATGATTATTAAGTCACAAGGTGATATCAATATGTATATATAATGATTATTAAGTCACAAGGTGATGTCAATATGTATATATAATGATTATTAAGTCACAAGGTGATTTCAATATGTATATATAATGATTATTAAGTCATATACTATATTGAGTAAATTATTCATCCAATATTTGATACTGGAGATTATGGAAAACATAAATTTGTATTTCAATATCCAGTCCCCCGGTAGCACAGCGGTATGTCTGCGGACTTACAACGCTAGAATCCGGGTTTCGATACCCGTGGTGGGCAGAGCACAGATAGCCCATTGTGTAGCTTTGTGCTTAATTACAAACAAACATTTAATAAAAACTGTCTATCTATCCGTCTGTAAAGAGAGAGAGAGGAAGCCTTTTACTGTAATTATTGATATATAGTTCCACAAGTTTGTGGTTGTTACCTTGGAAATTACGATGTGGTGGCGACATAACTTGTCGTAGACACAATCTATCATATCTGTCTCCGTACTTATGTAAATTTCCATGAAAACCAGGTCTATTTTAGGCTTTGCCGTCACTCAGTTTTTGGTTTTGTACGATTTATATTTAAAGTTTTGGTGTTCACGTTTTCTTGCTACGGTTTATAAATATTACATCTTTCTCTCTGGTTCTTAGAAAATAATTGTTGCTCACTTAAATCCCTCTTCTGTGGATTAGTTATTCCACATTTAAAACTCTTTTCGGTGGGTTACCAAAATCCCTTTTCTGTTTATTAGTTATTCCATATTTAAACTCCTTTACTGTGGATTACCAGAATCCCTTTTTTGTTGATTAGTTATTCCGCACTTAAAACCCTTTTCGATGGATTACCAGAATCCCTTTTTTGTTGATTAGATGTTCCACTTAAATCCCTTTTCTTTGGATTACCAGAATCCCTGTTTTGTTGATTAGATATTCCACACTTAAATCCCTTTTCTTTGGATTACCAGAATCCCTTGTCTGTTGATTAGTTATTCCACACTTAAAACTCTTTTCGATGGGTTTCTAAAATACCTTTTTTGTTGAGTTGTTATTCCACACTTAAAGGTTCCGTTGGTTATCAGCACCAAGACTCATTGACTTTATATTTTCTTCTTGTGAGCTATGTTCATGCACTTCTACATTAAATCAGATATAAGTTTTAAAAATAATCAGTATGTTTTTTGGTCCACGCATACTCCATTGGCATGTTGTCCCCCGATGGGTCTGAGGTAAGTCTACGGACTTAAAGGCTAAAGTCCAGGGCGCGATGGACACAGCAGATAGCCCAATGTGTTTTTGCTTCAAAACGAACAAACTGAGGGGTGTTTACTATGATCTTTGACCTGAAGGGAAAGGGATATTTCTGACGTATCGGGACATGGGAACTGGTTTTGTATTGGCCAAAGCTAGTTCTCGTGCTTTTCAGTTACCTTCGATTTCACAAAAAGGGGTTACGAAGGGGCTAAAATAAAAGATATGAGCCTGTCACCTTGAAATTTGTTGATTTTAAACCCAGAATGGGTACTAATAAGAACTTGGATAATATTTTTACACATGAATGAGCCTCAATGGTTAATATCTGGATCAGTAGATACAACATTCGCGTCCTGTTACCAAGAAACAAAACAAAATCGTACTCCTTACTATGCATCCGTGGATGATGCGTTTATAAGGGTGACACATTCGCGTCCCGTTACCAAGAAACAAAACAAAATCGTAGTCCCTACTATGCATCCGTGGATGATGCGTTTATAAGGGTGACAGTAAACTTCTATTGTTTGGTTACACAGAGTAGCCCAAGAGTTGGCGGGGGTTGTTTCTGACTCGCTGCCTTCTCTCTCTCTCTCTAGCCTATCAGTTCAAAATTAGGGACGGACAGCGCAGATGGCCCTAGAGTAGCTTCGTGCGAATAAGGAGGTCTTAGTTTTCCGTACTTAATATTTTCACATGTCCGCACTATAGTTGTGAATTTTCGAGACCCCGTTTCGGAAACGTTTGTTTTTGAATTTCGCGCAAAGCTACACGAGGGCTATCTGCGCTAGCCGTCCCTAATTTAGCAGTGTAAAACTAGAGGGAAGGTCAGCTAGTCATCACCACCCACCGCGAACTCTTGGCCTACTCTTTTACCAACGAATATTGGGATTGACCGTAACATTATAACGCCCCCACGGCTGAAAGGGCGAGCATGTTTGGTGTGACGGGGATTCGATCCCGCGACCCTCAGATTGCGAGTCGAGTGCCCTAACCACCTGGCAATGCCGGGCCCTTCGAAAACATAAAATATCGTCGCAAAACTTGGGAATCTTCAGTTCTTATCGCTGTAACAATAAATAATGTTTCTTTTTTTACACGCCTTTATTAAAAAAAAAGATTTCTGCTATCCAGAAATAACAGTTCTTTTGGAAACAAAATAATATAAACGGTAAATTTCTCGTGCGTGCAGTAAACCAGAATAAGCTGGTGATAAAGAAGTCACAGTTCGAAGACGTTCGAGCTTCAGATCGATTTTCAATCATTTGAAATAGAGATAAAAAAAGATCAATACACGGTTAATATCTAAAGAACATTATTAATAATTCGCGATCGATTTAAAACTAATGGTTCTTTTCTCTATAAGTGATTATTGATTGAGAATATTTTACATGGTGGCAGCAGAGAGAACGGATCCATAGAATTTTTCAATTTGAGTTTTCAGATTCTGAAGTGTTCTCTCGGAACTTCCACATATCTTGTACCGATTTACTGGATTATCGACGGATATAGTTCGGGTCCGTGTGATAGAAAGATAAAAAAAGATTCTACAGAATGAATGAAAGAAATCCCATGGATTTAACGTCGTTAACATTGGATCAACAACGATAGTAATACATTTTATGCAAATACGATTTAAAGTTATATATTCGAAATGTTAGGTCACGCTCGACCCTAATATTGCAGATGATAGAAACTTCCAACATTTTTGTAATGGCCAGCCCATAACAACTGACTTTATGTTTATGAAGTTCCAGTATACTTTGTGGAATAGTTTCTAATTAGAAATTTTTATATTTGTTTTTTTTTATTTATGGCAAAGCTACAAAGGTTATCTGCCGCCGTATTTAATTTTTAACTACCGACCAGAGGGAAAAGCGGCCACTCAGTAGCACCCTATCGTCTACCAGATATGCTAAGGGATTGACTTTCACGCTTATAACGCTTCACAGCTTAATGCGCGAGGTATATTTTGTTATACCGCATGAATTCGAACTCAGCTTTACAGATCCACATTCCAGGGCTCTACCACGCGATACACCCCCCCGTCCTAAAAGTTTTTGTTTTATTTGTAATTAAGCACAAAGTTATACAATGGGCTACCTGTGCTATGCCCACCACGGATATTAAAACCAGGTTTTTAGCGTCATAAGCCCAGAGACTTACCACTGAGCCACAAGTGGGCAAACGAGGTGTTGTTTTAATATGTTCACAAAAGGTAAAAAAATAATTCTTATTTTGTCAAAAATCGCCTCTCTCTCTCTCTCTTTTAAAGATTAATTTTCCCAATTCGTAACTAGTTTTTAGGGTTATAAACCCTCAGACTTACCGCTGAGCCACTAGAGGGCTCTCTCCTAAAAATACAAATAGATCATAATTTATGTAATTGAAAAAAGTAATTTTTTATTTTATTTTCATTACAACTACTAACATTTATTTCGAAACCTGTGGTCAGCTATACCGTTTATGTTACTCGTCAAAATTATTATTGTCTAAAGCGAGAGACCACGCGACAATGAATTAAATGCTAAATATTCTGTTTGAAAATTTAGGTCGTGGGATAAAACATAACTAAGTGTAACGTTATTCTTAAGGATAAAAAAAAAATCTTCCAAATGACCTAATATTTCAGAAAGCACTTACGTAATCTACGTTCAAATGTTTCTAACGATTCTGAGTAAAGATTTCATTCTTGTTGAGGATTAGGTTTAGTTATATACATTTACAAGCCTGTCACGTGACTAAATACTAAGGGGGATCATATAAGAAACAACAACAAAAAAAACAAATATACTCATTCATGCCCCTCAGTGGCACAGTGGTATGTCTGCGGACTTACAACGCTAGAATCCGGGTTTCGATACCCGTGGTGGGCGGATCCCAGATAGCCCGTTGTGTAGCTTTGTGCTTAATTACAAACAAACAATACTCATTCATTACATTTAGTTAGGGATTTTCAAATTGAATTTTAAATGCTAGTTTCAAAGCTAGACTTTCGGTAGTAGCCATTCAATTTTTAACTATACGTCATTAGAATTCGATGACGAGGAACCCACTTTGAGACTAATAATGGCTGGAGACGGCTTGAATGGGTAATGAAGAAAAACTTTAATACAACAGCAAATGTACAACGTTTCGACAACGTTTCCAGCCATTATTATACGTCATTAGCTTATTACAAAAGAAAAATTGGCCACATTCTGATCAATAAAGCGGCGATGTTAATTTCTTCAAGTTAGTCCTAGTAACAACAAAGCACAATTAACGTCTATTAAACGTTACTGAGTAAGAGAAGGCAACAGCCTTGAATTAGCATTATACGTTGTCTTAGCAACTGAAGTGGACAAGAACAAACGACGTAAATCTGTTGCTTAGCAACATTGTGCTCCTCTACACTTTAAATGTATATATATATATATACACACACACACTTATTATATTTTATACATACAGCCAGCTGTGCACGAACTAGTTTAAATCCAAAATTACTCACGTATCGAGCCCCCCCCCCCAGTGGCACAGCGGCATGTCTGCGGACTTATACCGCTAGAAACCGGGTTTCGATACCCGTGGTGGGCGGAGCACAGATAGCGCTTTGTGTAGCTTTGCGATTAATAATAAACAACAAACAACAACACACGTATCGAAGATGGACATTGTATACAAAACCGTCTAATTTTTTTTTGGGGGGGGGTACAAAATCCTTATTATTGATCCGGGTCGATAGCTAACGACGTTGCTTTAGGGTGTTAATGTTCACGTCCACAAAGCTATTCTCAAGAGCATGTTTAGCGAACTCAAATTTAGGAACTGAGTTATTATTAAAGAAAGGATATCATTCTTCAGTCATGAATGAGATCCATTCAAGATTCCAGATGGCAGTTCTGAAGAATACGTGTTGAGTATGAACATTATTAATACGTATAACTCAGATCGTCAGACAAGTAAGTACACCGACAGGGGTTAACCTAAGATGTACCTGAAACAAATGTTTAGTTGTGAACCCCCTCCCCCCCAAAAAAAAACCCTGGTTGGTATAGAAAGACTATAGATTAAACCATCTGAATACATTACAAACTACGGCCAGGAGGGTTAGGGCGCTTGATTCGCAATCTGAGGGTCTTGGGTTCGAATCCCCGTCACACCAAACGCTCTCGCGTTATAATGTGACGTTGGTAAGAGAGTAGCCCAAGAGTTGGCGGTGGGTGGTGATGACTAGCTGTCTTCCCCTCTAGTCTTTCACTCCTAAATTAAGGATGGTTAGCGCAGAGAGCCCTCGTGCAGCTTTGCGCGAAATTCAAACAATCTTGATTATTGTCCTCTTATAATTTACACCACTCTAAGCTTGAAATGATGTAAGATTAGCAAACTCAAAGCTAACAGTACTCGTGCATTATATCTTGACACATATTATTGTAATGTTACACATTGTAGTATCTCCATTAGACTTCCATTGTTGTACTAAAAGAACTTCTGTCAAGTGACAAAGATCGTAGATGTTAAGATTTATCAAGTGTTTGAGGTACTTAACCTCAAAACCGCCATAGCAAATACATTAATCACACTATTCAAAGCAATTTAACACATTTTAACAGTAGCAAGACTATTATTAGTCTCGTTTAACCATTAACTGTTCTGTGTTTTAAGGTTGTTTTTTATATTGAGTCACTTGTACTTATAAGGAGATGTAACAGGGCCTGTTACATCTCCTTATAAGTACAAGTGGCTCAATATATTCCTGTTACATCTCCTTATAAGTACAAGTGGCTCAATATATTCCTGTTACATCTCCTTATAAGTACAAGTGGCTCAATATATTCCTGTTAATATATTGAGTCACTTGTACTTATAAGGAGATGTAACAGGAATATATATTGAGAAGTGACTCAATATATATTCCTGTTACATCTCCTTATAAGTACAAGTGGCTCAATATATATTCCTGTTACATCTCCTTATAAGTACAAGTGACTCAATATATATTCCTGTTACATCTCCTTATAAGTACAAGTGACTCAATATATTCCTGTTACATTTCTTATAAGTACAAGTGACTCAATATATATTCCTGTTACATCTCCTTATAAGTACAAGTGACTCAATATATGTCCCTGTTACATCTTCTTATAAGTACAAGTGGCTACTTATAAGGAGATGTAACAGGAATATATATATTGAGTCACTTGTACTTATAAGGAGATGTAACAGGAATATATATTGAGTCACTTGTACTTATAAGGAGATGTAACAGGGATATATATTGAGTCACTTGTACTTATAAGGAGATGTAAACAGGAATATATATTGATCACTTGTACTTATAAGAAGATGTAACAGGGACATATATTGAGTCACTTGTACTTATAAGAAGATGTAACAGGGACATATATTGAGTCACTTGTACTTATAAGGAGATGTAACAGGGACATATATTGAGTCACTTGTACTTATAAGGAGATGTAACAGGAATATATTGAGTCACTTGTACTTATAAGGAGATGTAACAGGGATATATATTGAGTCACTTGTACTTATAAGGAGATGTAACAGGGAATATATTGAGTCACTTGTACTTATAAAGACCACACATTTCTGTCCTACCAGTCTTCCATTTTTTCAGATCATTTCGCTTCATTGACTTTATATTAGTGAATTATTCCTTCAGAAACCGTTCCTCGTCGATTTCACGAAGAATCACTGGGGAGGGGGGTACTAGCATGCTCCTCTGGTATTTCTTTTCAACAGAACCGGAACGCGTTGGTAGTAAGATAAATCAGAACATCGACGCGATTATAGCGGATACTTACTTAATATCCGTATTGCTTGAAACTTATCTCAGAAAAAAAAAGGGTTTTCTATGAATCTGAAATTTTTTCTGAGCTGGACAATCTGATGATAAGGTAGTATCGGTGACTATTAAATTAAGACTACATTTTTATTAGTTCGTTTCCAAGGGCATTCCTTTAGAAAAAAAAATGTACAGTTGTTAGTGGCCATCTCTATTACGGATGCATTATTTAACTTAGGCCTTGCAATTTTGAATAACTAAATTAAATGCCCAAAACTCTAAGAAACGGTCATCTAACAGTCCCACTATCTTCCAGCCTCCGAGTAGTTAAGCGATAAATTTACAAAGCTAAAATCCAGGGTTCGATTCTCTAAGGAGGGCAGATGGCCTACAGCGTGGAGTTGCGCTAAAACAACGATATAACCTTCCAGGTATGATAAAATAATTATTAATTTTAAAACAAAGCCCTGTCATCTGATTCACGGTGCGTCAGGTTTCAGCAACAACTTGAATTATTTTTATTTTGTTACAAAACTTAGAATACAGCCACAACTCTCGAAGTTGACTCTTTTAAATCAGATCTGAAACAGCACCAAAAAAAAAAAAGCAATGTTGCTCATTGATATCTGACCTTTGTAAGCACATTGAAACAAATAAATTAAACGTAGTATAAAACTTATTTTTGTCTGTGTTTTTGAAAGCGACAAGAAGAAATGATATTGGATAGCGAGGACGAAAAAAACAACAAAAAACCAGCTTTATCTGGCTTTCCACACGAGATCTTAGCCAACACGAGCGTTTCAGCAGGCAGTTTAACATAAGTACAGATTTATTCCATTATTGATACAATATGTAGAAATGTGTGTTCGTACTTTAAAAACCCTTAAGAGAATTTCCGTGAAAGATTAGGACTATACCTTTTTCCTAATACAGACAGAGGTTGATCTCCCAATGAAATACTGAAAATAATTTTATGATATCAACACTAAAGCGACAAAACAAGCTTTTAAAGCCAACTAGACGTTTAAACATCCGATTTAACACAAAGTTAACTTGAAAGAAAACGATTCTTTTTGTCCCTTATAGTGTCCCATGTTTAACTAGTAGCCACAAAGAAGAAAAAGGTCACCAAGCACGAATATGTCTTACAGTATTCTCTTGTTTATGTATTGAAGATATCTCTTTTATCGGTAATATTATTAGTATTATTTTCTATTTTAGAACAGGCATAAAAAAAAGTTGGCACGCCACCTAGTGTGAAAAATTCACATTTAGCTATCTGATATTTAATATGTGTAGTAGAAACGCTCTTGTTATCTTTTCTGGCACCAGGTTTTACGCGGAGGACTTGAAGACTTTCCAAGATGGATATAAAGAACCAACAAAGCCGATTCGCTGTACATCTCATCTTCAGAATTACCTATTCTTGTGGAAAGGCAAACATAGTGGAACTATATATTAAAAGGTAGGTACGAAACAAACGTTTTCAAGGCTGCTTCTACTAAAGTTTCTGGCTAATTCCAAAGGAATATATTATTTTGTATTTACATATTCTAAAATATATCTTAAACCCATAATTTACAGTTAAGTTTTTAGTGAAAGGCTACACAACAGAAAAACCTGCAATCTATCCACCGCCAGGAATCTAACCCCGGATTTTTGTATTGGAAGTCCGTAGACTTACCGCTGACCTACTGAAGTCGTTGAAGTTACAAGAATATTTCAATCAGTTATTCAATAGTGTGGTAAGACTATGTTATTACAATATATATATACACAGAGATACTGTGTTATGTGTTATACTGTGTTATGTATATATACTGTGTTATGTGTTGGTTCTCGTTACATCGTGTTAAGTATTAGTTCTAGCTACACTGTGTTATGTGTTGGTTCTAGTTTCACTGTGTTGAGTATTGTTTCTCGTTACAAAAAATCCTAACTTTCATACCATTGATTTATGCCAGCATATTATTACAGTATTCACTATTATGTCACCCAAAGTTACCATCACACAGCGCATGTCACGTTTTAACTATATACATATTGAGTTCTTAAAGTTTATATAAAAAAGGATATTATGAGCTGAGTATTGAAAGCGGGTAACAGAAAACACCCCTACTTTCACCATTACCCCTTCCTACAAGTCACCCCTACAGTGTTTCACGTGATTAATCAATTGCGGTCATTGGCCGCAGAAGTGTCTAACGGTCCGAAGTTGAAAGGTCACTGGGTAAAGTAGGAAGTAGGTAATTTTTAAAATTTTTACAAGAAAGGAAAAGTGTTATACAAGAGGATAGCGTTAAAATCTGTGCCGACAGTCTGTCATCAGGAGAAGGAGGATGGATCCCTCGCTGCAGTTGGTAGGACTGCATTTTAGATATTAAATATTAATCCCATATGCGGGTTTCAAGAAACATACTTTACTGTTAAGCAGTGTTGTTCGTGTAAATCATATTTTGTTAAATAAGTTAGAGACTTTTTTCATCTTATGAGTGTTTATTATATATATATATATATAGCGAAGAGAAATGTAAAAATGAAATTTGAAATTTAAAATGAACGGCTATTTGTTATACGAAAGGGTTTTGTAGTTTTTTTAGTGGCGTCATCTATTGAAGACATAACGTACCATAATATTATATAAAAGGCAGTCGCTGTAAATTTTATGAAGGGTAATTGCCAAGACATTTCCTATTTATCCAAGCGTAAATAAATTCATACAAGAGTAATATAGGTTTAATTTGATAGTATTTAATGATCTTTAATTAACAGCGTGAATTAAAAACTTTACATTTGTTGCTGAAATTAAACCATCTTTACGAGAGAATTGTGTCAAAGAAATGCTAGATATTTGAACACAAGATGACTACAAATTTGGCCACAAGATGACAAGCTGTTAATGAGATTCCAGGCCAAACTCACGCTTTGAAAACACGACAATTTAAATATTTCTACCTAATAAAAGAAACATGCTATTCAGTGCATGAACCATCTTATAATTTTAATTACGCTTTTCTTTTTCCGGCCACAGCTGCGGCTGGGAGAGGATTAAACTATAAATTAAGACAATAATGGTACAATTAAAATATTAAGTAGCATTTTTCTCATAAAACTTTTTATAAAACAAAAATCGATATTTTTTTAAAAATTATTAATAGAATTTCACACTTCACAAAAATGTCGCCTTTTCGTTAATTTTCCGGTACTTACTAAAATAAATATAGATATAAAAAATAATTAAATTTTAACCCGCTAGGACTCCCGTTTCCGTTGACCAATAATTGTTATTTTCATCATTAATGTTACACTTCGCCTTCCCTTTTATTTTTAAATACACCAGACTTTATTTGTGTTGAATGTTGTACTTATATTCCTATCATGAACTGATCAACGTAAACATAACAACATTTTAACCATACTACACTATGTCGGCCATATCCGTTGCCATATTCATCCTTGGACAGTATAGAAAAGGCGTTAACACCTTAACAACTTTTGCTGTAACAAATAGCTTATATAAGTAACGTTCTAACCCCTATTGTGTTTCAACCGGCCTGATGAACTTTGTATTAAGCAAAACTCGTCGTTGGCGATGGACATGACGGACATAGTGTGGTTGAAATACTATAACATAATTGGCCTAATTATGACAGTTATAATTAATTAAGTAACTATATCTTTATTTGAAGTACTGTATGGTGTACTAATCTCTACAGTTTTATTAAAGATGAGGATCAGTAGACAAACGAGCATTTTTTGAGATTTTAAGTTAACATTAAATATACAACCATATTATAATTACGGTTAGTTTAATTTTAATAAATTATTAATCGCGCAGTTCCATCAGACATTAATTAAATTTATTTGCTGACTGTACTTCCGACCGAAAGTGATATCTTTTTACTTATTTATTCTGTTTTTTTTCTTTAAGATTGGATCCACTAAACCCTGATTACACAGACCTGCCATGGTTTTATTGTATTGAATTTTTTACATGACGTACAGTTATTCCCGTACGCTGAATCCGAAAATGATATACATTTTTCTCCATCACGTACAGATTTTTCACAAAACGTCATAACGCAATACATAAAAGAAAGTTTGTCTGTTTGTTTTGTAATTAAGCACAAAGATACACAATGGGGTGTCTGTGCTCTGCCCACCACGGGTATCGAAACCCGGATTCTAGCCATAAAAGAAAGACCACAACACGTAGTTTTGAGACTAAAAGACGTAAATTCCACAAACAAAATCAGGATGAATGAGGATGTATATTCGTTTGACATCAATGTTCTTCCCTTTTATTCAGTTTGTTTGTACTTTTTTTTAACAAACGTGATAATAAATAATGTTCACTGTGGTAAATAAAACAATAATTTGATCTAAGTAACGGTTTTTACGTGATAGAAAAAAAAATAATATTATTTTCGAAATCTACGTAGCTGAATTATGGAGTATTAAAACCAAAACAACTTTTATGAAGTTTAAATTCGCAGAACTGTGTTAACATTTCCGTTTAAGTCTCATTCTCATTGGACTTGTTAAATAGACCCATTTTTTTGATTTTCAATTTTGAGAAGTGCAGATTAGAAGGATGCATTTATGGAAGTATCTGACAGAATCGGATAATGCGTTCGAAAGATGTAGTGACTCCTTTTTTTTTTTCTGTATTGACAATCCCGCATTTCCTGGTTAAGCACAGATTTATCACAATCTTTACAGAATTATTTATAGTACGTAGTCTTTTGTGAATAGAAAACCATTTTTTTTTACAGCAAGAGGAAACATTGATTGATGTGATTTTTTTTTCAACTTTTTCAGCTCGACATGATTAACTGACCGAAGATCTTGTCATGGAGGACTGGATTTTGATCTTGAACAGCTCTCGAACCTTTAATCACACCTCACCTCAGGACAGGTCAAGAAGTGTACCCGATCTCACTTACAAGTGTTTGGTTGGCGCTTTTCTAGGGTTCATAATTTTTTTCTCTGTCGCTGGTAATTTACTGGTTTGTTTGGCCATTTACAGAGATCGGAGGTTACGTAAACTAGGGAACCTTTTCCTTGTCTCTCTGGCAGTGTCTGACCTCTTTGTTTCTTCATTGGTCATGACCTTTGCGGTTGTTAATGATTTGATGGGTTACTGGATGTTCGGTCCACAGTTCTGCGACACGTGGGTCGCTTTTGATGTCATGTGTTGTACAGCTTCCATCCTGAACTTATGTTCTGTTAGTTTCGATAGGTTCGTACACATTAAGGATCCCTTACGCTACAACTGTTGGATGACAAAGCGAGTGGTTCTTGGTTCGATTTGCTTAATCTGGCTCCTCTCTGCTCTAGTATCTTTTCTCCCAATTAGCCTCGGATGGCATAAGCCTAAAAACTCGGTCTTCGCAGGTAGTTTGGAGAAAGAACGCCCAACTTGCGCTTTGGAGTTGACGCCTGTCTACGCCGTCGTATCTTCGTCGATTAGCTTCTTCGCACCTTGCGTTGTTATGATTGCTCTGTACGCAAGGCTTTACCTGTACGCTAGAAAACACGTGAAAAATATTCGCGCCACTGAACCTGTTTGCGACGTAAGGTCCTCTAACTCCCATCACTCATCTCACGTCAGAGAACACAAAGCCTCCATTACTCTAGGGATTATCGTGGGTGTGTTTCTCGTCTGTTGGGTACCGTTTTTTTCTGTAAACATAGTCGCTGCTTTTTGTAAATCGTGTATCTCGGACTTGGTATGGAAGTGTCTGACGTGGCTCGGTTACTTTAACTCCACTTTGAATCCTGTAATTTACAGTATTTTCAACGCAGAATTCAGGGATGCGTTTCGAAAGATCCTCTTCTCTAAGTCGCCCGAAACGTCTTGCACTTTCTGGACGTGCTGTAGGGGCTGCCAACTGACTTCGCCTCAGCCAAGGGTGTCTCGATACGACAGAAAGCTAACAGCTCTACACAAAGACCACTACCATTTCGACCTCGATGACCAGGGAAAAATGAGCCAGGTGTAAATGGACGAACAAAGTTAGGATAAGGGGATAATCTATAGATATTAATTCATACACTTGTCCATTTTCTCTTACAATCCCCTAAACGAAGTGAATGTAAAATGTATATAAGTGCGAATCTTCGTCTCGTATTTTAAGGTGACGTAATAAATTATAAATCCTGTATAAAGATGTATACTGTAAAAAAAAGAAAAAAGATTCCAGATGGCGCTCCTCCATGTCTGAAGTGTGTAACGTCATATAAGTTATCAAATATGTGTGTGCGTGTGTGTGTATTTTGTTCTTTTAAATAAAATGTTCAAAGCGTTCACGTTACCATAAGGAAAATGAAATATTATAATTTAATATTTATATTATTTATAATGCCTGTATGATCGTTGCATCCGTAAAAAAGGACGAGGCAGATTTTAAGTCAGAATCTGAATTAATAATTATTAATATCAATTTCTGAATCGGAGGAAGTAACCTACTTAGATCGAAACTAAAAATCAACCTGGCCAATTGCATTTTTTTCATCAGTTAGGTACCATCGGTGTTAACGACATTTTAGGCCCGTAAAAGTCGGCAGTGAAAGAAGAAACGATAATCTTTTTTTTTTATTTATTTATAACGCAAGAAAAACTGTTTGTTTTTAAAAGGAAAGCCACATTGGCCTATATACAGTGTTATAAACAACAACAAGAAAAACAAACTTGTGTTTTACATAAACGACGTGAGCACTTCGCCCTGCAAGCCGATTTCTATGTTTATGACGCCATAACATTCAGTGTTATTACACACGATTCAAGAAACTCTGGATTAACGATAACTTATAATATTAGCTCTGCACAGAGAAATCTCCAAAGAATTCAGATAAAACACGTCAACTGTTTGGTTGTTTGAATTTGTTTTGTTTTGGAATTTCGCGCAAAGCTACACGAGGGCTATCTGCGCTAGCCGTCCCTAATTTA
>NW_013666486.1:65178-68048 GCF_000517525.1 Limulus polyphemus
ATTGGAACTTCTACCAGCTTGTAAGTAACAGTAACAATGTTACAAAATTTTAAGATTAGAACTTCTACCAGCTAGTAAGTAACAGCAACAATGTTACAAAATTTTAAGATTGGAACTTCTACCAGCTTGTAAGTAACAGTAACAATGTTACAAAATTTTAAGATTGAAACGTCTACCAGCTTGTAAGTAACAGCAACAATGTTACAAAATTTTAAGATTGGAACTTCTACCAGCTTGTAAGTAACAGCAACAATGTAACAAAATTTTAAGATTGGAACTTCTACCAGCTAGTACGTAACAGCAACAATGTTACAAAATTTTAAGATTGAAACGTCTACCAGCTTGTAAGTAACAGCAACAATGTTACAAAATTTTAAGATTGGAACTTCTACCAGCTAGTAAGTAACAGCAACAATGTTACAAAATTTTAAGATTGAAACGCCTACGGCTCTGGTGATGTCAATTGAACAGAATTTCGAAATATCGTGATTAAATACTCGAAGAAAGCGTTAACAGTATCATTGTGTTTTCTAATACGTCACTATATTTAAACCAAATAAAACGCTCTTATCGATATTACAAACTACTAAGCCTCACGACCCACAAGTTCAGCTAGAACTATATAGTGTTTGCTTGTGTTTTTAAGAGCAAAGCCAAATTGGACTACCTACTGTAGCCACCATCAGGAATGGAACCCCGGATTTTAGTCTTGTAAGCTCGTAAATTTACGGCTGTCCCACCAGAGGACTCTGCGATGTCACACTCCGCGATTAACATCACGCTGAAAGTGTATTTGTAACGTGATTAGTTAGTTAATTAATACTTGTAATATGACTAATTAATTAATATTTGTAATTAATTGTTAATTAATCAAATCGGACGAGTCTTAAAAGCAAAAAGGAAATAAAATAAAATATTATATTTATAACTTCATCAAAGATCTTTAAAAACATTCAAAGATGTATATGAAATCAAATTGGTATATTAAATGTTTTAAACTCAATAAACCACTACCAGAGGGCGATGAAGGCAAAACATATTCAAATGCCGATAAATCCACTGGCTAGTTTAGTGGTTCTCAAACTGTGTCGTCTCGGACCACTTCGGCAAGGCGTAAGACCCCGTGGACCACCTACCGATCCTACCTCACCCGCTTTCGCTTGCCACAGCAAAAACAACAACAACAAACTCACTAGAAGTAATGGGAAGACCAACGCTGCTTTTGATGTGATTTGCATATTTTTTTTGTACTACCTGGATGATCTTTTCGGACCACTTCGAGAACCACTGTGCTAGTTCATAAAAGTTCATAGAATACGTTTGTTAGAATGTTTTTTGTTTTTTTTTCAGTGTGAATACCTCATCTCCCCTAATCTCTGATTAGAAAATCTCATTAAAAAAAAATCCGTGAATTTTAAACAAAGGCCCGGCATGGCTAGGTGGTTAGGGCGCTCGTCTCGTAATTTGCGGGTCGCGGGTTCGAATCCCCATCACACCAAACATGCTCTCCCTTTCAGCCGTGGGGGGCGTTATAATGTGACGGCCAATCCCACTATTCGTTGGTAAAAGAGTAGCCCAAGAGATGGCGGTGGGTAGTGATGAGTAGCTGCCTTCCCTCTAGTCTTACACTGCTAAATTAGGGACGGCTAGCCTAGATAGCCCTCGTGTAGCTTCGCGCGAAATTCAAAACAAATTCAAACAAAGATAAACCAGTGAATTTTTAAAAGTGTCTAATTCGAATAAAAAAAAACAACTAATTCTGTACGGTATTTCCAACCCAATATGGGTGAAATTATTATAAAAAATCTGGTTCTGGTAGTTGGACGTTTTAGGGTATAATCAATATCAAGACACGTAACTTGATTATTTAAATATGTGGCGACTCCTATAATTAAATTAAAAAGCTATAAATAACACATTTTTTTTTTGTGTGTGTGTGCAAGTCTATCCGTCAAAATAACTATATTTAATTTAATATTTAAACCCAAAAGGAATTTTTATTTATTGATTTCCAAACTTCTAATTGAAAATTTTCCGGTTATCGAGCCCCTTGAGTGTTATTGAAACTAACTTGAAGTTAATTGTATCGGATTTCGGATCTATGGTCTATATTCACGACATTCTTATTCTTAATCTTGAGTATCTTAGTGTTTGAAAGAACTTGTAGGAGCAGATACATGCATGTATAATTTTTCTTGAGTTTTGTGTTTTATGGATTCACAAATGGTGGTTGCTATTTTTAATTTGACGTCACCACGAGCGCGACATGTGGACTGACTAAAGGTCAGATTAATGGTCACATTGTTCAGTGTTCAGGCATAACACTTAACAACTTACAACTTTAGAGCTTCTTATTAGAAGGGAGAGAACTAATCGACAGCACCCGCCAACTGCTTGCCTCCTATTAGCTGAATATAGGGATTTACTGTTACTTTTATAACACGCCCGCAGCTGAAAGTGCGGCATATTGCTGGCTCGAACTTGGACTTACCCATTTGCAGCCCGGGACGTCATATACTAAAAATTAAGTTTGTTTTTCATGAAGCACAAAACTACACAATGGACTCTCTTCGTTGTGCTAATTCCAAGGATCGAAACGCAATTCTTAACGTTATAAGCCCGCGATATTATAGCTGAGCCATGAGGGAGAGGCGAGGTGGGGGGAGGGGCATAAATGAATCAACTCCATATTTTTGATGCTTTGTTAAACAGGCAACTGTAAATTTCTTTACAGAAATAAGTATAAATAATACAAAATGTCGCCTCCAGACAACGTTTCCAATATAATAAACAAGTAAAAAACTGAAACTCATCGAATTTATAAACCTACTTTCTACCTTAGTGGATAGAGCGCACTAAAACAACCACCC
>NW_013666486.1:68966-69813 GCF_000517525.1 Limulus polyphemus
CCTCAGATTGCGAGTCGAGTGCCCTAACCACCTAGCCATGCCGGGCCGTGTATCATTTGAATATGCACCATTTGTTTTTCTAAACAGATGACCATCAGTTTTATTTATATAACAAGACCAGTAATAGATTGTATTCGAGTTTCTTCTAGATTATTCAGAAAATATACAAAATGGACGCAGTTAAAAATTGAGATCCTGTAAAAATAGTTGAAGAATTTCACAATACTTTTAAAAACAAAAGTACACCGCTTCTGTTTTTTTGCTTAATTTCTGCCAAATTATCTTAACTCGTGATGTAGTAAATGATAGGCTTATAAGCACAAAGCTGCACAATAGACAATCATTGCTGCTATGCGTACCGCAGGGATTGAACCCCGAATTTTAGCGTTATAAATCATCAAGTTTACCGCTAAGCCACTAACAGAAAGGCAAAGGTTTGGATAATAATTATCACGGGGTTTCTGTATTCTATTTTCGTTTCTGAGACTACTGTTTTTTGAGAACTTGGATTCAATAACAGTCTTAAACTACTTATAAGCGTGCCCCTTAATAAGTGAAAGTTCACATACAAGTTGAAGGCTACTTACGTCACAGGCAGTCTCCAGATCTGTTTTTGTTTTCTTATTCTGCTTTTTTATGCATTCGTTAAGCAGATAAAAATCTATTTAATCCCTCGTTAATTAACTACCTAGTGTACTACAACCGGAGATGAAAAAAAAATGTGTTTTTATTGATGTTCTTATGTAATCTTATGAAAATATGCTGATTTTATTTTAATGTTTGTTTGTTTGTTTTTGAATTTTGCGCAAAGCTACACGAGGGCTATCTGCGCTAGCCGTCCCTAATT
>NW_013666486.1:70297-72509 GCF_000517525.1 Limulus polyphemus
CGGCTGTTTGGTGTGACGGGGATTCGAACCCGCGACCCTCAGATTGCAAGTCGAGCGCCCCCTAACCACCTGGCCGCGCCGGGCCGGCTATTTTTATTATCATAAAAGAGAAATTTGTGTTTAACTCATTATAACCAACTCCAAGATTTCAAAGGTCCCAACAAATTCAATCATACTATGTCTGTTAATGATACCCGATTCGCACGTGGGAACCTCGTGTATGTTCATTTAGTACACAGACCATCAGAAAAATTGAACCACAGAGAGAGAAGGCATTCAGTCAGGAACATCTTACCACCTAGTGTCACTCTTATAACGTACCCCTAGCTTAAAGTGGGTGTGGGTGGAGGATATTTCGTGGTATCGCAAGGATTCGAACCCAGTTTACCAGCTCGTAAATCTGGAGTTCTACCACAGGGCAAATCGCACCCGAAACGGCATCACAACAGTCTTGGAAGGAGCGCTTGTTTCTCGTAGCCTAGAGTCTCATGTTTTAAGTTGTGAAAGCTAACGAGCTATAAAGGGCCCTTTTCAAATTATTGATTTTTTTTTGTAGCTCTTTCTTTGTGTTTCCCAAGGAATATGTTAATCTTTCAACTGTATCGTGCATTGCATGTTAGTACTAGAATTCGTTTGTGAGAAAAATATTTAAATAAAGTGATTTAACAACAGCAAGCACGAAATCCCATCAAAACTAATCGACAATTCAGAGAAATTCTGCACGTGCTCTTTACAATACGTGAAACCTTCACCATTTTCGTGGATTAAAAGCTATCTTCTTTTAAAGTGGCGCCCTCTGTCTAATGATTTACTTTTGAAACTAATGAAGAAAGTTAACCCTAGAATTTACCGGTGAGGCCTATGTTCCTAGAATACTTTTCTAAACTTTTTATGCACTAAATTGTTTATGAAGTCGTCATTTTATTGATTGCATACAAATTCACGAGTAACAACATGACGTCATGGTATCACGTGATTATGTTCTTTTATTCTCGTGTCTGCCATATTAGACGGAAGCGCGCGTATATTTTAGACAGCGAGGAAACTCAAAAATTCCTTTCCACTGTTGCGCTTTTGTCTGCACAAATAGCCAGGGTTCAGTTTGTTTGTTTTAATCCAAATTTATCTGCTGAGTCCACCGCGGGGAATTATTTAGCGTTGTAACTTCGTAAACTTACAGCTGACCTACTGAGGGACGACACGGTTCAGAACTAGACACATCTATTTACAAATTCCCAGCTGACCCCCCCAAAAAAAAGAAAATTTGGATTGCAGGAGATATGAAAGAAACCTGTCAATCTTCACAATATTCCCGTTACTGCAGTGCACTTTTAGTGAAATATAACAGAATAAACATGCTGAATATTACTTGATCAATTTAAAATATGTCAATAAAGGTGTGTGTGTGTGAGTATTATACTATTTACTAGATGTACTCACCTTAAAGTGTTCTGTTTAAAGAATAAATAAAACCAAAATTAAGAGCAACAAATATTTTTACTTCTTGCTTTTGAAGTTCATATGTCTTGCTGCGTTATAGCCTACAGAGTGCATAATTCTTCTCGTGATTCACGGCATGCGCACGTTTTAGTGACGTCACGACAGTACAAATTGCAACGTTAAGCGTCCCTTATGTGACGTCATTTTAGTGTCTACTGATTGAATGACAGACAACACACTACTGTAGAGCGGTCCGAGTGGTTAAAAAGGGTAACTCCTCCAGGCGGCCTTCGGTCCCCATTCGGGGAAATTAATTACTTAAACTTTTAAGATTTGATAACGGCCCCCACATCATTTGTACATTGCACTAACAAGTAATTTATGTATTTGGATTTGGGTTAGTCAGACACCACTATGTTGTACACCAAACAGGTAACATCAGAATGAATAACAGCTACAGGAAAGGCTAACACGATCCCCACCAGCCGTAATCTCTTTTATTTTCACGTCTGACTTCCATCCATCCATCCTGCTAAGAAAAATTTACCATCATTCAAGTTTTTATAGCATTTCATCATACTCTCGTGGGCTAGGTGGTCATACTCTCGTTGGCTAGATGGTCATACTCTCGTTGGCTAGGTGGTAATACTCTCGTGAGATAGGTGGTCATACTCTCTTTAGCTAGGGGTCATACTCTCGTTGGCTAGGTGGTCATACTCTCGTTGGTTAGGTGGTCATACTCTCGTTGGTTAGGTGGTCATACTCTCGTTGG
>NW_013666486.1:72519-73593 GCF_000517525.1 Limulus polyphemus
CTCGTTGGCTAGGTGGTAATACTCTCGTGAGATAGGTGGTCATACTCTCTTTGGCTAGGTGGTAATACTCTCGTGGTTAGGTGGTCATACTCTCATTGGCTAGGTGGTAATACTCTCGTTGGTTAGGTGGTCATACTCTCGTTGGCTAGGAGGTCATACTCTCGTGAGTTAGGTGGTCATACTCTCGTGGGCTAGGTGGTCATACTCTCGTGGGTTAGGAGGTCATACTCTCGTTGGCTAGGTGGTTATACTCTCGTGGGTTAGGTGGTCATACTCTCATTGGCTAGGTGGTCATACTCTCATTGGCTAGGTGGTCATACTCTCGTGGGTTAGGGGCCATGCTCTCGTGGGTTACGGGGTCATACTCTCGTGGGTTAGGGGTCATACTCTCGTGGGTTAGGGGTCATACTCTCGTGGGTTAGGGGGTAATACTCTCGTGGGCTAGGTGGTCATACTCTCGTTGGCTAGGTGGTCATACTCTCGTGGGTTAGGGGCTATGCTCTCGTGGGTTGGGTGGTCATACTTTCGTGGGTTAGGGGGTAATACTCTCGTGGGTTAGGTGGTCATACTTTCGATAGGCTACCTGTGTTCTGCTCATCGCAGGTATCAAAACCTAATTTTTATCTTTATAAGCTCTCAAACTTACCGATGAACCATGGAGGGAAGGGGGTCCTTAATTTCAATTTAAAAATATTTGAATACGATTTGTTTGAATTGGATATGAGCTGTAAAATCGTTAAATAGTTCTGGTTATCAGACGTAGTTTTCAAAACATAGTTTAGTAAACTATCTTCTAGTATAGCGTAGTTCAAATACTTAAATATAATGACAAGTATTTAATTAATTTTAACACTTTGTAAAATATCTTATTGTATAGTGTACTTCAAATATTAAAATATAATGACAAGTATTTAATGAATTTTAACACTTTGTAAACTATCTTATAGTATAGTGTACTTCAAATACTTAAATATAATGACAAGTATTTAATTAATTTTAACACTTTGTAAACTATCTTATAGTATAGTGTACTTCAAATACTTAAATATAATGACAAGTATTTAATGAATTTTA
>NW_013666486.1:74367-76336 GCF_000517525.1 Limulus polyphemus
CCACCCACCGCCAACTCTTGGGCTACTCTTTTACCAACGAATAGTGGGATTGGCCATCACATTATAACGCCCCCACGGCTGAAAGGGCGAGCATGTTTGGTGGGATGCGGATTCGAACCCGCGACCCTCAGATTGTGAGTCGAGCGCCTTATCCACCTGGCCATGTCTTGTTGTATTAGTCGAGTACCTTCGTGTTGAATATATTTTCGGTCATAAATCCAAATGTGTTCTGGAATAATGTATTTCCAACACCTAAAGATGATACTGAGTAGTTGATTAATGTCAACACGTAGTGTAATAAAATATAATTGTGTGTGTTTTAAATAACATTGTTATTACAGTGAGGACTTCTTGTGGAACGGTATCAAGGTGAGGCGTTTGGTCTTAAATTTAAATTTAGTTTAAAGTTAACAAATATTAGATTTTCTTTTTTCTTTTAGTTCTATCAAACTAATCATTTATTGCTACCTCGAAAACAATGTTTCGTCTAGAAAAATAGATTTTTGATCCAGATTCTGCTAAACTCTGAATTTGTTTGTCGTCACTTGACATACTGATTAACTACCATTATATTTTTGCCCAACTGATTCTTGAAATTACAATCTCTCCAACACGAGGAAGGAAATTTTCTACCACAAAGCCAAAGTGAGAGCCCAATCTTCTGACACTAAAAAAGAAGAAGAAGAAAAAAAAGAAATTCATTTCCTTAAGTGCTGGGCCTAAAGTGCTGGGCCTTCCACGTGATTCTGCACGAAAATCAGGTATCGCCAACCCTGGTTTGTTGTAGAATCCCGGATGTACAATAGAAACCTAAATAATAAAACAGATGACGTATATATATATATATATGGCGCGTTTCATAGTCGCGTTTAAATCGCATCTCAGCGAGAGCAAATATAAAACCGAAGAACCATTCCTTCCAATCTTGATGTGGTCGAACGTCCAGGAAAATATAGCAAACACCATCCCCCAAAATAATATAATTTGAAGACTTGTAGCCATATCTTACGATTTAACTCAGATGGATGCTCTTTCTTTAACATCAGCAGTAACTCTCCCATCCATCAATGCTTCCTCCCAAACTCCCTTCCGCTCGTCAACCAGATCTTCTCTTCCACAACTCCTTCCACCGTTCAAAGCGCATCCTAAACAAACAAGATCTATCATAACATACCATTCAATTTTGATTTGCATACTAATTAACAAAGTACATATAAACGTGTTGTAATAAGTTAAGTTTTAGCTTAAGGGGGGGGGGGCTCTTCTGAGCCCTTCTCCTTCGATAATCAAACTTTTGCAGTCATCGAATAAGAGCTCAAATCCTGCATCTTGTTATGTTGTTTGTTTGTTTTTTTGCTGCTAAGCGCAAAGCTGGACAATGAGCTATCTACGCGTGTGCCTACCGCAAGGATCGAACACCGAAGTTTAGTGCTATGGCACCTGGAGCACTTTGACTTTAGAATGCAAAATAAAAGAAATATACAGGTTCAATGGGTGTACAGCTATTTTTACAAACCTGTTTATTATTTCAGTAGTGTATTTGGTTTTGATACATTACTACAATTTGTAGATATTAAAATAATTTCAAAGTGTAGAAATTATTGCTAAACAGGTGATTAATGATGCTATTTTTTTTGGTTTTTGTTATCCAACAAAAGTTAAAGGTGGTAATTAACTTTTTCAGAATGTTCGATATTATTCCTCAAACATATTAAGGCTATATTCAAAGGGAATTCAAACGATTCATTATGACGCATTAGAACTTATTACGATAAAACAGCATGGCACTGAATAAAGACAGGTTCCTAACAAAGAATGAGGTCATTATCCATAAAACACCCAAACATAATAAGTTAAGTCACTGGGCAAACAAGTTTCTAAAGAATAGCAAAACAAAGTAAGTGAAGTCACTGGGTAAACAAGTTTCTAAAGAATAGCAAAACAAAGTAAGTGAAGTCACTGGGTAAAC
>NW_013666486.1:77336-82255 GCF_000517525.1 Limulus polyphemus
AAAGAATAGCAAAACAAAGTAAGTGAAGTCACTGGGTGAACAAGTTTCTAAAGAATAGCAAAACAAAGTAAGTGAAGTCACTGGGTAAACAAGCTTCTAAAGAATAGTAAAACAAATCAAGTGAAGTCACTGGATGAACAAGTTTCTTTAAAATACGAAATAAAGTAAGTTAAGTAAAGTCGTAGGGTGAAAAAGTTAGTAAATTAATATCCTTTCAAAGCTGTTATTTTAAACCAAGTGAGTTAATACTACTTTCCAACACAAAATAAAAATAATAATAGGGGAATTTGTTCTGAAATAATCACAGAAACAATAATGGTTCTTGATCAATATTAATATGGACTCCACTTTGACATCGTTGTCGTTTCTAAACACTTCACGCCCTAAATTTCTTGGTTTTTTGCTCAGTAGAACAAGTTGGTAAAATTCTGGTTTCTTTAACCACAGTTACATTTTTATGAAGTATTTTTATCTCGCTGACAGTTCAATCTCTGTCGAACCGCATGTCGTTGCTAATACGTTGTTTTTTGTTTCACTTCTTACTGGATATAATGATATAAGTATAGTTCATTAATGAATTGTTATTTTTCTGTTCACCCAAAACAACAAGATGATATCTCGTGCGTTTTATTTTTTTTTTAAGGTTTTTTGTTTCTTTTAATATTTACTTCACCAGATCCTCAGTTTCATGCATTTAAAGTATCTTAGTGATGAGAATCTACAAAATCCCATTACAAAGCATGTATAATTGATGGGCTTTTCATTTTGTGTGTATCAAAAATTCGATAAATATATAATTTTTCCAGTAGAGGGCTCACGTAGCAAGGAAAACAGCATTATTTTACTTAATAGATCTGTAAGTATTATAAAAAAAAAGAAATAAGTAATAGCTTTGTTAGCGCCACCTATGTTTTATCACGATAAAAATATCTCAAGATTTTCGTATATTTTAGAGCAAAGTTACATTGGGCTTGTGTGTGTGTGTGTGTGTGTGTTGAGTCCACTGCGGGAATCGAACCCCGGGTTAAAGCGTTGTAACTCCGCGAATTAACTGATAATTCGTGACGAATTTCGTACTTAATTCAATGAATACCTTTGTTTATATGTTGAATTTCGCCCAAAGCCATCCCTAGTTTGAAAGTGAAAGCCTACTCCTTTACCAACGAATAGTGGGATTGACCGTCACATTGTAACACCCCCCCCCCAAGGATGAGCATGCGGGGATTCGAACCAGCGATCCGCAGGTTGTGAGTCGAGCGCCCTAACCACCTGGTCATGTCAGGCCTCGTGACCGGTAAACGTTAGTAATGAATTCCAACTTTTTAATAACGCGAAAATACATCGCAGTTCGTGTCTGGCCATTTTAATCAATCCGGAAAATATTTTATGAATTATAAGAACGAACGTAAGACGCTGGACGACAAAATGCGTGAAAACGAAACTTTCCAATTTCACACAAAGCTTGACATGAACGACAGATAAAAAAATGGCTTCTTTTACACCCCCCCCAAAAAAAACACAAAAGAAGAAGAAGAACAACAACAGCAGCAAATTGTAAATAGAGAAGTTGATATTCTGTCAATAAACGCTAAGTTGCGAAACATAGGAGTCAGCATGAAACATTCACCAGTTATATTCTAGTGTGTGGGAATTGGATCGAAAATTAACTTCAAACTTGTCATTTTCGTAGCTTATAGTCCGAGCAGAGGGAAATTAATGATTTGATTGTTGACTTTACTGCTGTCTTTCAGTCTCCAGTGGCACGCATTACCGAATAGGGAAATCGAGGACTCTCTCCCTACCAAGCTGCGTTGATATTCGATAATAGATGGCGCTCGTCACGTCCTATCGGAAATGCGATTGTAAGATGGAATATAAAATCAATCTAAAATATCACAAGTAGAAGTTGTGAACCGGGAACAGCGAGAGGAGAAGGTTGATCTTATAATCAATAGAGTTCTATTTAGTGGAAGGAAAAGTATTGGTAAAGTTTTTAATTTATAGAAAACATCACCAATGTGTCAACAGCAGAAACCTGGAGACTGTAGTCTCTTTGTTTGTTGTCGTCTGTTGTAGTTTGTGCGATAGACTAGATTGAAGGCGGTTATTCGAACACCCCGCCCACCGTCAACACGTGGGTTAATCTAGTCGAATTAGAGGAATTTGACTGCCACTCTTATAACGCACCCCGGCCCCCACCCTCCCACACAAAAAAACAAAAACTGGAGCGTGATTTTGAACTTTTTGACGGGTAAAACAAGAGTCACAAAAGCATAAGATCAGTAAGCCACTCGTGTGGGTACTTTTTAAGCCTTATAAAATTTTCAAGTTGATGACAAAATAAGATTTTGTTATCTTTTATGTTTTGTTTCTCTTGTTACATGCAGTCTTGAAAACGTTGGATTATCTAAGAACTTAATACGTGAAACGTGTGGGTACTGATGTCAGTAGTTTTTTTATGTGATGCCCCACTCCACAGCGTCTCAGTGGTGAGCTTGGAGGCTTATAACGCTAAAATTGGTAGGCATAGCGTAGGCAATCCATTGTACAGCTTGAAGCTTCAACAAAGAAATTAATTAAAGTGATGTCTCTGCAGGAGAAGCCATATAGATATACATAAATAAATAATAAAAAATAATCACGCAACCCAGGGGCGGGGCGTATGAGAAGCTTAGCCTCCTTATACGAGTGAAGAAAGATAGTTCATCTCTGACCGTTAGAGGGCCAAGTTTGTTTGTTTGTTTGTAATTAAGCACAAAGCTACACAATGGTCTATCTGTACTCTGCCCACCACGGGTATCGAAACCCGGATTCTAGCATTGTAAGTCTGCAGACTTTGCCACTGGGGGGGGGCAGAGGGCCAAGCCCCCTTGAAAACCTATAATGCACAAATAAACAGCCTCCCCAAATAAAATGTCTCTTACAGAGCATTATTTTCACCAACTCAAAAATATTGTACAGCATACGTGACAGAACATGCTAGAATAGACTCACGCGCCGCCTATAACGCAAACCTTGTGTAAATGCAAAACTAAATTAATGAATAAAGTTGTAATAAACGTCTCTTTTGATCAATAGGAAACAGATACGGGAAAATTGAGGTACACTTTTATCAAAGAGATTTTTTTATAGTCGTAAAAACATATATATATATTTTTTTCTTCAAATTTCTTCTCCACTCTAAATCTAACCAATCAAAACGAAAGAAGAGTGACGTAAAGCATTCTATCTCACGAAAAGTTTCATTTGCAGTTTCAGTTTTAGTAAACAAAGAAGATAGCGTTACAAATTAGTTTAATTTGTTGCCACCAGGGTATGGTTGTTATTAAGCGCAAAGATACACTATGGGCTATCTGTGCTTTGCCCACCACGGGTATAGAAGCCCGACTTGTAGCGTCGTAAGTCCGCAGACATATCGCTGTGCCACTGGAGGAGCAAGCGTTAAGCTGCGCAATGTAATATCTGCGCCCTGTCAAGAGCAGGGATTGAACCCGAATTTTACTAATATAAACCCTCAACCTTACCGCTGAACCACTGGGAGCTTTTTGGTAGTTATTAAATAATTTATACCAGTTAGTTAGTTACTTAGTTTTAGTTTGTTTGCTGTTAAGCACAAAGCTACACAATGGGCTATCTGTGCTTTACCTACCACGGGTATCGAAACCCGATTTTTAGCGTCGCAAGCCTGCGGACTTACCGCTGGGCCACTGGGGAGCTTCTCGATAGGAGCTAACATCAGACATAGATCTAACTTCATATATTTTATTGATATACACTACTCTGCAGTAGGAAAACGTGAATATCATCTGACATTTAGCGCCAGGCGTGTGTATTCACTAACAGAATTGAAAAAAAAACAACAAAAAAATACAGACATTTATAAACACACAGTTTCTTACAATGCCTGTTATATCTCGGTATTCGGATTCAGCGAACTAACTTCGGCGTGGCTGTATCGATGAAGCGCCAATATTTGACTATCCTACAGTGCACACTTCTTAGATGCAATTCTGAGACTGATATGATCAATGCCCCCCCCCCTCAGGGCAAGTCTGCTGGCTTACAATGTTAAAAAAAAATGTGGTTTAGATAACCGCGATTGGGGTGTGGGGTGGGGTTTGTAGCAGAGAAAACACATTGTGTATGTTTGTTCTTAACAACAAACAAAATGTAATATGGTCCATGCTGCTGTCTGATCGAACAATGTTCCTCCAAAGATGCCGGCAATGATTTTAGATTGCTTCAGAAAGTGGTAACTTATTGGTTCTTTTACAGACAATGTGATGGTAGAATTCTACACAGGCATCACCGATCAAACTGTCCAATGTCTTTCCTATGGCGACTGTAACTGTTTAAGTTTCAGATCCACAGGGAAGGATTAGTGCACGTGCTAATTACTGCTTCACTTCCAAATGTTAATTGTTCAAATTTGTTATGTATCATTTTAATGGTAGATTTGAAGTAGAGGGTCAGCCTAGAGTCTCCAAGACACAAACATAATGTGCTAGAGGGCCAGGCTAGAGTCTCCAAGACACAAACATAATGTGACACATGTACTAGAGGGCTATACTAGAGTATACAAGGCACAAACATAATGTGACACATGTGCTAGAGGGCCAGACTAGAGTATACAAGACACAAACATAATGTGACACATGTGCTAGAGGGCCAAGCTAGATTATATGAGACATAAACATTATGTGAACATGTGCTAGAGGGCCAAGCTAGAGTCTCCCAGACACAAACATAATGTGACACATGTGCTAGAGGTCCAAGCTAGAGTCTCCAAGAGACAAACATCATCTGCTAGAGGGCCAAGCTAGAGTATATGAGACATAAACATTATGTGAACATGTGCTAGAGGGCCAAGCTAGAGTATATGAGACATAAACATTATGTGAACATGTGCTAGAGGGCCA
>NW_013666486.1:82930-84628 GCF_000517525.1 Limulus polyphemus
CCCCCTAAAGGACTGTAAGTCCTACATTGGTCGTTGGTTTATGTTCAAATCGTCCGTGGTTGTTTTCTTGGATATGCAATTTCTGAGCAACCGCGGTTTCGTTTGATCCTAAACTTTTAAATCGAAATTAATACCATTTTTTTTTTGCTATTATCCAGGGTAACTAATGAGGGGTGGGGTTTCTAGGGACTGGAGTAACTTCTTGACCAACGGTGAATCGAACTCTGGATTGGACTACATATTTAGTTTTAGTAACAAAATCATAAACAAGCAGAAACTTGAAAAGTTATAATCTGTTGAAATTTTACAGAATCATATATATCTCGGACCAGTACCTAATCCGTTGTTTGGCGATCAGTTGGTTTAAGAGCGCCCCCTGGTTTAATTGACCGCAAAGATAAATTTCAATTCAGTTATCGATTTTTCCTTTAATGAAGCTCAAATCCCGGTACCCCCCCCTCAAACATGGTCGCCCTTTCAGCCGAGAGGGCGTTATAAAGTGACGGTCAATCCCACTATTCGTTGGTAAAAGAGTAGCCCACGAGTTGGCGGTGGGTGGTGATGATTACCTGCATTCCCTCTAGTCTTACACTGCTAAATTAGGGACGGCTAGCGCAGATATGCCCTCGTGTAGTTTTGCGCGAAATTTAAAAAAACAAACAATTCAAATTAATTTTGAGATAGGTAAGATAACATTTTCAAATATTTGTAATACTTCTAAGATGTGACGTTGATGTAGCGGAAAATGAATATATATATACACACATAGATATCAATTTTCCTTTTGAGCAACAAATGTTATTAAAAATGTAAGCTATTTTGTTACTAAGACAAAAAAAAAATCAAACTGAAATGTCTTTCAAAACTTTCAGCAGAAAAATATAAATTCCATAAATGCTGTTCACGCTAGCGCCATCTGCAGTTACTTTAGCAAAACATCAGATTTGTCACCTTTCATTATGTCTTTTGATTGTTCTGCTGTCAGATTTCGTCGCTTCTGGAAATTATTAATCCCAAGCACACGGGCAGACATTGCATTACCCTTTGATATTATGCGTTTTTACTTCCGTGTCTGTCTAACAAATTATGTCGGTTTCATAATTCTCTGTGCCTGTTTAAATTATAGCGATGTGTAGGTCATATTAAATTATAATTAAACAAATAACTACTACCAGCGCCACCTGATGAAACCTGCCTGCTGCCAAACGGAACCAGCGTACGATTCGCAGTTCCAATACTGCGCTGTTTGTTGGCTGAGTGCGTACGAACAAGTGCGCATGCGCAGATAAATATTTTGCCGCTCAACAAAGCTAATCTTCAACCTATAAATATTCTAATTCGTGCTATCCAATTATATATATTCCTGACAGAATATTCCCTCGTGATTCGGAAGGTAAGACAGTAAATGTTTCTTTACACCTTCTATTAGAAAATGAATGGCGAATTTCAGTTTGCAATGTCAATGAAATCCAAGAAAGCATTCATTTCATGCGAAGTTTTTTTTTCTTTCTTTTGTTATCAATATTCTTTACACGACGTTCGTGTGTGTGTGTCTAATTTGAAAGGTTATTGATATGCCTTTATCGAAACTGAAGATAGAAATAACTAGGTTTATATCGCGCCTTCTGGTGACACGTGTTGTCATTGACTAGTGTTTGTTTGTTTTGTTTTTGAATTTCGCGCAAAGCTACACGAGGG
>NW_013666486.1:85574-87005 GCF_000517525.1 Limulus polyphemus
CGCTAGCCGTCCCTAATTTAGCAGTGTAAGACTAGAGGGAAGGCAGCTAGTCATCACCACCCGCCGCCAACTCTTTGGCTACTATTTTACCAACGAATAGTGGGATTGACCGTAACATTAAAACGACCCCCACGGCTGAAAGGGCGAGCGTGTATGGTGTGACGGGGATTCGAACCCGCGACTCTCAGATTGCGTGTCGAGCGCCCTCTAACCACCTGGCTATGCCGGGCCTCAATTACTAGTGTTCGTGATAATACAGAAAGTCGAAAGACATAATTTTTTTTCGTAGAGCTTTATATGAGATCAGAATATACATGATGGATTTATCAAACCCTTCAGGATGTCTAAAGATGGACGACTTAGCTTCCTAGAAGGGCACAATATGTAATACTCCTCCTGAATATCCAAAGCCAGAAGATGAAACGTAATTTAAAACCCTCTATATTGTCTAAAGATGGAAAAAAGTGAAACTTTGTCATACGATACGTAGAAAGCATTGCAACAACAACAACAACAACAACATCGATCAGAACTATTTTAGTTATTTCGATATTCTTGACTGGTCATTCCAAAGATTACTTATTTTCCTTCAGGCCATTATCCAAAACGACATATGGCATTGGCATCAAAGTTACGCCAGAAAGCCACGCGAGTCTACGAACAAATATTTTCAGGGTTTTAGATGACTTCAGAGCAGTAGCTTGTACTGTTGTGTATATTGTTGTATTGCTGTATAAGAACATTATGAAATGATTCAGGTGATCGAAAGATCGAATCCATTTTTCTTTTAAAAAGGCAATTTTGTGTTGGTGTTTATATATATATATGTATTTAAAATGTTGGCACTAGAAACAGTTTATCGGGTACATTACCTTGGTAAACAGAACAAATGGTTTATCAGTTATATTACCTTGGTAAACATAAAAACAGTTATCAGTTACCATTACCTTGGTAAACATAAAAACAGTTATCAGTTACATTATCAGTTATATTACCTTGTTAAACAGAACAAATGGTTTATCAGTTATATTACCTTGGTAAACAGAACAAATAGTTTATCAGTTACATTACCTTGGTAAACAGAACAAATAGATTATCAGTTATATTACCTTGGTAAACAGAACAAATAGTTTATCAGTTATATTACCTTGGTAAACAGAACAAATGGTTTATTACCTTGGTAAACAGAACAAATGGTTTATCAGTTATATTACCTTGGTAAACAGAGAAACAGTTATCAGTTATATTACCTTGGTAAACAGAACAAATAGTTTATCAGTTATATTACCTTGGTAAACAGAGAAACAGTTATCAGTTATATTACCTTGGTAAACAGAACAAATAGTTTATCAGTTATATTACCTTGGTAAACAGAACAAATAGTTTATCAGTTATATTATCTTGGTAAACAGAACAAATAGATTATCAGTT
>NW_013666486.1:87822-93229 GCF_000517525.1 Limulus polyphemus
TAAACAGAACAAATAGAAATATAACTGATAAAACCTTGGTAAACAGAACAAATAGTTTATCAGTTATATTACCTTGGTAAATAGATATTTTATTGCATGCGCTGGAAATTATATTTTGAAACTAAAAATGATGAAATTATGGATTGATAGAATAAAATAAATTTTAGACAGATAGAAAACAGAGAGCTCTGTAGATCGATAAGCAGACAAAAAGTTTCGTGACGCTGGAAATTTAATAAAAAATCAACAGTTGAACTGATCGGATTAGACTATAAACTTAAAAGGATTCAAGCGTAATTCTCGCCTGAGGACGCTCCAAAGTGAAGCTTACTGGGCCAGTTCAGCTGATAAACTGTTGTTAACTTTAGTTTCTCTCTCTCTCTTAGTAACGTGGGCTTAGGTAAGGAACTGAAAATGGGCTTAGCATAGCTTGGTATATCCAGATTGAGGCTATATATAGCTTGTCATATCAATTCATCTATTTTTAGACAGAAACTTTAACGCTTATAAATACTCGTCTCAACTAGTGGGCGTAAAGAAGCAAATATCAAGAGCTCGTCAACCAGAGTGCAAAGATCTAGCTGTGGAGTACCTGAAGTACCTAATCAGTCCGCTCTTCCGGAAGGTCGTATCTTATGTTACACAATTATCTTTCGCTCCGAGAAAGACAAGGCAATAACACGACTTGCTGTTTTAATCGATCAACACTTAGGTTGAAGCCTGATGTCTATCGATAACAATACAGATAGGTAGAGTGAGAGGGACAGAAAAAACTGATACGTGAGGGGGAGATGATAGATAGATAGATAGAGTGAGAGGGACAGAAAAAATGGTATGTATGGGGGAGATGATAGATAGATAGATACAGTGAGTGGGACAGAAAAAATAATATGTAAGGGGAGATGATAGATAGATAGATAGAGTGAGAGGAACAAAAAACTGATATGTAAGAGGGAGATGATAGATAGATAGAATGAGAGGGACAGAAAATTGTGCAAGGGGAGGATGATAGATAGAGAGAGAGAGAGGTGTAAAAGATTAAAGATGAAGAGATAGACAATATATGTAAGATAGATAGAAAGTTGGATATTTAAACTAGATAAATAGGTAGATAGACACTGAGATAGATAACGGTTTTCAAACGAGACTCAAAACTTGAGCGCGTTCGAATGCTCACTATTCTTCTTCAGGAGTTTTAGGTCTTGTTTGAAAACCATTACAACTTTTGTATCTGATCCTGTGTGCTAACTCCTTAATCAGAATGAGATAGATAGATGATTAGTTGATAGATAGAGAGATGGAGAAAATAATGTAGAGAAACACAATATATGTAAAATAGATAGATAACTAACAATACCAGTACTCAGTCAAGGTTAATTCTCTTCTATATTCACATGAAGAACGTTTTTGGAGAGTTACTCCTTAAGCCTCACTGCTGAACTGTTAACTGATGGATTACAGGGAAGACAGTTAGATAACTTAGCCTACTGCCATTTTTTTGGGCTAATCTAATTGAATAGAGGATTTGAACTCCACTCTTGTAATAAATCTACGACCCCTAAGAGGGGAGAGCGAATTTTAACAACGGGACGCGAACCATGGATTCTCGAATTCATAGTCAGACACGCCAATATTTTTTTCTTTGCGCACGCTTTAACTTTTATATTTCTGTTTTCGACTTTTGTTGATGCTACCCTCCCCCTCCAGTAGCTCAGTGCTTATAAGGGCTTACAACGCTAAAAATCGGGCTTGGATAGACCCTCAAATTATCTTAGGTCACTGACAAGAGGAAACTCTGTTTAAAATAACCGAGGACATTTGATTGAATAGGTCACGAAGAAGCAGACAAGGAAATATTATGGAACTTACAATCACTCGAAATATAACAAACTGTCAGAAAAACAACTAAAAAAAAATATATAATTGATGAACAATGATCAAGAAATGACCTTGTTCTGTAGATTTTTTGTTTGTTTTACTTTAGGGTTGCTTTAACATTTTGCAGTGTTGCGTTTTTTTAACGAGTTTTTTTCTTTATAAGACAATTTTATAGGTGGCTAAGAAATACACAGAAACAGAGGCTTGAGCGATGAGCCCCCCCAGTGGCATAGCGGTATGTCTGCGGACTTACAACGCTAGAAACCGGGTTTCAATACCCGCGGTGGGCAGGGCACAGATAGCCCTTGTGTAGCTTTGTGCATAATTAAAAACAAACAAACGAGAACGATGAGAAAAATATAAACATTGCAATAAAATTGTACAGTAAAACCTACACTATTTCTCTTACCACTACTAATACTGTTGCCTTGCTCTTGTGAAAATATTCACACCAAAATCAGTGTAAGTTAATAATTACAAAGCTAAACCTAAAGGTTTAATGTTATTGTTTAATAAGTTTATTTGTTGCTATGCACAAAGCTGCTCATTGGGTTATCTGTTGCTATGCCTACTGCAGTGATCCAACTCCGAATTTTAAAACCCTGAAACGAACCACTGAGTCATCTGGGGGGGGGAGGTATTAGGAAGTAATTCACTTGTTGTTATGCTCCCCGCCTAGTGGCACAGTTGTATGTTTGCGGACTTATACTGCTAGAAACCGGGGTTTCGATACCAATGGTGGGCAGAGCACAGATAGCCCTTGTGTAGCTTTGTTCTTAATTACAAACAAACAAACAAACATCGATATATTAACTGTAGAAAATTTCCCGTTTTGCAAATGGCATTTTACAACAGACATGCAAACAGACATTCTTTAACAAAGATTTGTGTGTATGTGTATGTGTGGGGGGGGGGAGTAGTGGTTCTGTAACAAAACACTAGGTTTTTATTCAGTTTCGCTCACATTCTTATAACACCTACTGTTATTTACCAGAGTTAGGGTTCAAATAAATTTTTTGTACTCATTTACTTTGAAGCAATCGTAGTTGGCGAAGAAGTAACAACCGCTTTATCCTTTACGGCATTTTTTTACCGATTTTTTTGTTGGTTGATTTTCGCGCAAAACTACGCGCTATGCATCCCTAATTTTAAAGTGATAGACTAGAGGGAAGGCAGCTTGTCAACCCTATCCACCGCCAACTCTTGAGCTTATCTTTTCTGACTCTTATAACGCACCCACGACTCTAAAGCGCAGAGTGCGATTTTTTGTGTGTGTTTTGTTTTGTGTTAATAATACGTAACGTACGGAACCTCAGATCCATAGTCCGACGCGCTAACCAAGGACCGCGTTAAGCCATGTTCTATTGCACTTTTCTGATTTCCATAGCTTCATAAAATAAGCCGAATTATTCGTATTTAGAAAGGTTAATCTTTCAGAAGGTTTAGTAGCTTGCTTTGATAACTATATAGAATATATGTAGTTGTACATGTTCATGAAATACCAAATAAGTCAATACTCGTTAAATTGTTTAACAACAGTGTCACAAGTCATACATAAATCACAAGTCACAAGTCATTTCATGTTACTGCTGTAGTTGTTTATAGCCAAACAGTAATCGGAAGAGATTACTTGCAGTTATTCTGTATAAAATTTGGGGGGGGGGCGATGGCCTTTTTGACGTATTGATAATTAGGTTTGACACAAAAATACAAAACACTTTCGAACAGTGAATTTTTTTTTTCATTTGAGATATAATGGCTTATGAGGTTTTATTTTTTTACTACACGTTGAAGTTAAGAGAAAATAATTGTTAGTTCCAAATTTATTATTACTGAATCAGGATAATGAGTTACAATAAAATATGGGGACCTGTAAAGAAAAAAACAAACATTGTTTTATTGCTCCAAATTCAAGAGACATGTTCAGAGAAGAAAAAAAAATGACAGAAAAGACCAAACCTAATTAGTTTATATAAGGCGAGAAATTTCAAGGATAAATCTGTAAGTTTAAGAAGTTTAAATTGACAAATAGTTTGGAAGTTTTATAGAAAAAAATACGAAGACTAAAAAAGGAGTTAAAGAAAAAAAAAACGAGAAGACACAAGTTTAATAAGAATTGACACGATTGGCTCCAGCTAAGTCAGTTTATTTTCCCGGCAAGACGATTGGCTTATAGAATCGTTTGAAACACAAACACTCCTGCAATTTGCAAAAAAATAAAACACGAATATTAAGTATATTTATTCGTTGGTGAATATATTTTCACCATAACAGATATTTAATTACTAAAATCCGAGATAACCTGCGCCAGAAAGAGGCATCGTCTAATAACTTATGGATATTAGATCGATATACACGAATATAAGTGTGTTTGTTAAGGTAAATTTTGATGTAACTTGCTCCAAAATAATAATAAAAAAATATATATATATGTAAGTACCTTATACTATATAGCCATCTGCTGGCTCAGCGGTAAACCTGAGTGTTTATAACGCTTGAAATCGGGTTTCGAAACGGGCAGTGGACAAATCCCATTGTGTAGCTTTAGGCGTAACAACAGAGAAACGAAAAGATGTAATATCTAGAAAAAAATACTCATCATTTTCATGAAAGAAAGGTTGCATTATAAAACCAAAATTTAACAAGTTTCAAAATTTAATGAGAATATGTTTTAACTTTTAAATATCTTTTTTTCTTCAGACACTTCGAACAATTCTAAAAAAAAAATATCAAGAAATGCAGAAAAAAGTTTCAAGAAAGGAAATATCAGATAAACGTGTCTGTACAACAAAGTGAAAAATAGAAGTTTGGTTTTAAGTGTTTATGTATAAACCTAACTCTCAAAGGGTGTACAGTAAATCATTTCTGGAAGAGTTTCTATGTTAATATATTACAGCAACCCGTGAATTCCTGATCGAAGCGTGCTATTCCTCAATAACATGTTCAAAACCAATTCAATAAATGTTTCCCATAAGATCAGTTTTAAAGTTTTTGGTGGATCGTTATTGTTTTCTGAAGTGGGATTTTTCTTTTTGGCAAGTAGTACGTCACAAACAGTTATATCTATCTATATGATAATACGTATTGCATCTACTGAGAAAACCTTGATAGAATTTCGTACAAATCCAGTTAAACTGTCCTTTTTTTTTTCAGATTAGGACAAATCTCGAGTACAAAAAAGGTGTATTAACAGTTTCGAAAAACGAAAAAAAATTCGCTTAGTAACTCAGAAGTCATATGAAATGCATTTTATGTTATACAAGGGTATCCATGTATTCTTGAAAACACTTTTTAAAGATCGGGACACATGGTTTGTTTATTTGTTTGTTTTAGGGCAAAGCTATGCCCACCACAAAGAATAAACTTACTATTGTCCCACCGTGGTACACAAAGGGCTATCTGTGCTGTGCCCACCACAAAGAATAAACTTACTATTGTCCCACCGTGGTACACAAAGGGCTATCTGTGCTGTGCCCACCACAAAGAATAAACTTACTATTGTCCCACCGTGGTACACAAAGGGCTATCT